>NC_034188.2:61290713-61590713 GCF_002021735.2 Oncorhynchus kisutch | reverse complement strand
TTTTGCGAGCCGATGCTAACTAGCTTTCGGGCAATGACTGGAAGTCTATGGGTAACGCTAGTTAGCACTGGCTCGTGAAACTACATTTATCTTCCTTCATACTGAACACAGAGACATAACAATTGTAACCACAAGTTCATCCAACTCTGGGGAAGTAGATAAAGGACCTTATTCCCAAAACCCCGAAGTATCCCTTTAACTGCTTCCCTCTACTCCTCCTCTAGTCTCCCTCTCTCCATTCTAAGGGAATGCCTTCTACTACAGCCAGTCTAGTTTGGACCAGTCTACACTCCTATCCTTCTCTTTACGCCCCCCGCCCACACACACTGAGTCCCATTTCTCATCTGTGTGTGCGTGTGTGTACTTCCTTCCTGAGTATCTATCTAGCTATCTATCTATGCATGTCAGTCAACAAGCGGCTAGAAACCATGTTTTGAAGGTAAAGTCGTTACACAGTAGGCTGCAGATTCAAACTATAGATACAGGTAACTGCCAAAATAAAGGAAACACCAACATAAAGTGTCTTAATAGGGCGTTGGGTCACCATGAGCCACTGTAACAGCTTCAATGCGCCTTGACATAGATTCTCCAAGTGTCTGGTACTATATTGGAGGGATGCTACACCATTCTTCCAAGAGAAATTCCAAGAGAAGTTTTGTTGATGGTGGTGGAAAACGCTGTCTCAGCCGCTCCAGAATTTATACATGACTAAGTATGATCTTAATTGCTTAATTAACTCAGCAATCACACCTGTGTGGAAGCAGCTGCTCTCAATATACTTTGTATCCCTTATTACCCAAGTGTTTATTTTATTTTGGCAGTTATCTGTATATTTATATTTAAAACCGGAATGATATGAATAGCTTGTTCTGATCCTTCTTTATAGGGTATATTAGAGAACCAATGCTGCAATGTAACTTCAACCATATTCACTTTGCATGAAATATCACAACAATATACTGTAAACTGGCCATGTCATCTACTGCTGTCCAATAAAGAGCTGTAGGTACTCTGTCCTGCTGTGTTTGTGTTAATGGTCAGGACAGGGAACAGGACAGACATGGCTTAGCCTCAGGATACAGTAGCTACGGTTGCTGTTCATTCATAGGGAAATCAATACACACACTTTCCCTCCCTCTCTCTCTCACACACACACAAGTGGTAGACTACATACCAGAAGGCAAATGTAACACTTTAGAGAGAGAGAGAGACAGACAGGCAGACAGACAGAGAGAGAGAGAGAGACAGAGAGAGAGACAGACAGAGACAGACAGACAGACACAGAGAGAGAGAGAGAGAGAGATTGACAGAGAGAGACAGAGAGACAGACAGACAGAGACAGACAGAGACAGACAGACAGAGAGAGAGAGAGAGAGAGAGAGAGACAGAGACAGAGAGAGACAGACAGAGTTAATGAGAGTGATCCGGAGCACATTATTATAGCAGCACCCTCCCAGTGGATTAATAAGTGTGTGTGTGTGTGTGTGTGTTGGGGTAGAGGGGACAGTAGGAAAGTACAGTTTGGTCCAATTAATAACACCATCTCTGTGTTAACGAGCTGCTTCTAGAACACATCGTTACTGACTCTTGATAGAACATGTCGTTAAACACCGGGACTAAACAACCATTAATTAATCCAAACATACACACACACACACACACACACACACACACACACACACATACACATACACACATACGCCAACAATAATGTATTCCCTGGGCGCTAATAATAACAGTCATGATGGTGCAGATGTAACAGAGGTAGTTTAGTTAGGACAAGTGACCTCGCCTGAGGTTTCAGCTCAGCGGACTAACACAGTACCGGTGACTAGGTTGGGAAACAGTCCCAGCTCGAGGGCAGAGAGCCTGTGTTAAGAGGAAGACCCACCATAATGAACGTTGGTTGTGTGCAGTAGACCACCTTCTGGCTGTCGACTAACAGTCGCACTTCAACATGTAGAATCATCCGGGAAATGAACAGAAAATGCTTAGATCTCTTCATCAGACCGGTCCGTTTAGCGCTCTCCTGCCAGCTCTGTCGTTGGAGTGAAATACGCTCTCCAACCCAACAGCAGCTGTTTTCTCAGTGATCCTCTGTTGTTCAGGAAATGGAGAAACATAATAAACCTGCTCAATTGTTTCAGATGAAAGATCAGAGCCCTCTCTGTGATGTGATGGTTTAGTGAGGTAGGGGTACGGAGTTATATCATGCCAGTAACATCAGTCCACAGCTTAAAATATCACCAATGGCGCTGCCCAATTGGTACCTTTTCATTGTCAAGCAGGGCAGTCATGTGTGCATGTGAAGCGAAGGACTACTATTCTGAGCCATTGCACGGATAGGCACAATAGAGAAGGTGAACCTATTAGCAACACAGTGACGTCCTTCACACTAGGAACCAGGGGTATGGGGCCAGGGGTATGGAGCCAGGGGTATGGAGCCAGGGGTAAGGAGCCAGGGGTAAGGAGCCAGGGGTAAGGAGCCAGGGGTAAAGAGCCAGGGGTAAAGAGCCAGGGGTAAGGAGACAGGGGTAAGGAGACAGGGGTATGGAGACAGGGGTATGGAGACAGGGGTAAAGAGCCAGGGGTAAGGAGCCAGGGGTAAGGAGACTAGGGTAAGGAGACAGGTAAGGAGCCAGGGGTATGGAGACAGGGGTATTGAGACAGGGGTAAGGAGCCAGGGGTAAAGAGCCAGGGGTAAGGAGACAGGGGTAAGGAGCCAGGGGTATGGAGCCAGGGGTATGGAGACAGGGGTATGGAGCCAGGGGTAAGGAGACAGGGGTAAGGAGACAGGGGTAAGGAGACAGGGGTAAGGAGACAGGGGTAAGGAGCTGGTGAAAAGTGGTGGAAAGTTGAACACAAAACGTTGAGACCAGTGGGACTAATGCTAATGATTCACTGTGAACTCAGTGGAAAAAACACACACTGCCATCTCAGAAGGGCCACACCACCACACACACACGAACACAAAAACAAACAAGCCACTCCTCCAAATAGGAGTCGGAAATGATAATAAACTCCAAGTCATTCTGTGTGTGTGTGTTCATGCTTGTCACACACCCAAGGCAAACAAACACACTACATGCAGACGGTCAGGGATCCTTACCTTTTGCCACAGAGTTTCTCTGGATGCCAGGGAGGAGCAGGCCGCTACGAACCAACAGTTCCCCAGCTGGCCCTGGAGGAGGTCATGAGCACTGATACCATCCACAAACAACTTGGGGTTATCACACAGCTCCTATAGAGAAGAGACAACATGGGGTTATCACACAGCTCCCATAGAGAAGAGACAACATGGGGTTATCACACAGCTCCTATAGAGAAGAGACAACATGGGGTTATCACACAGCTCCTATAGAGAAGAGACAACATGGGGTTATCACACAGCTCCTATAGAGAAGAGACAACATGGGGTTATCACACAGCTCCTATAGAGAAGAGACAACATGGGGTTATCACACAGCTCCTATAGAGAAGAGACAACATGGGGTTATCACACAGCTCCTATAGAGAAGAGACAACATGGGGTTAAAGCTAGATTTACAATACTAAGGAATGTCTCATGTGAATTCGAGTTCAGTGCAGTCTGACTATGTGCATTTGTATCAAATTGTACATTTAAATGAAATGATGAAGGGAGGAGGGGACAACATGGGATTAACACACAGAGGGGAGGGTAGGAGAGAGAGAGGGACAGAAGACAGAGAAAGAGGGGGGGGGGGGTGCAAACAAGAGAAATGAGACAGGATATTAGGCTAACCACCCCTTTCCCCAATTAAAATTCAATTCTAAATCAACAGTCAAAAGAACAAGTTTCTGAGATGCATCTGAGTAGAAGCCAAGAAAACCATTAGTGATAAAGATCTCTTCCTCTCCTCTGTCCATCCATCCATCCATCACTCTATCCTTGTTAATTAATGACACTCAGAGACTGTTTTATGTGGCTGTGCTGCTCTCTCTGAGCTGACCACTAATGGCAGGAGGGAGGGAGGGTTTCCCAACAGTCTGGGTGCGTCTCAACTTCCACACGATATAGTGCGCTAACTACGACCAGGGCCCAAATGGGAACATAGAGGTCCCAAGTGTCACCTAGAACCACAGATCATTAAGTCCCTTTTCCATCCGCTCCTTCCCTCAGCCCCAGCAGAGAACAGCCTCTCTAGGCAACGTGTGGTAGGACATAGGGCAGGGCGATATGGCCAAAATATCATATAAACAGTTTTTATTTTTTAGACTGTATTTTATGTTTTTGAATAATAAAAGTTGTACATTTGCTTTATGAGTAGTGAGTGATCCTAGGGTGCTTTATGAGTAGTGAGTGATCCTAGGGTGCTTTATGAGTAGTGAGTGATCCTAGGGTGCTTTATGAGTAGTGAGTGATCCTAGAAGGCTTTATGAGTAGTGAGTGATCCTAGGGTGCTTTATGAGTAGTGAGTGATCCTAGAAGGCTTTATGAGTAGTGAGTGATCCTAGGGTGCTTTATGAGTAGTGAGTGATCCTAGGGTGCTTTATGAGTAGTGAGTGATCCTAGAAGGATTTATGAGTAGTGAGTGATCCTAGAAGGCTTTATGAGTAGTGAGTGATCCTAGAAGGCTTTATGAGTAGTGAGTGATCCTAGAAGGCTTTATGAGTAGTGAGTGATCCTAGAAGGCTTTATGATTAGTGAGTGATCCTAGGGTGCTTTATGAGTAGTGAGTGATCCTAGGGTGCTTTATGAGTAGTGAGTGATCCTACGGTGCTTTATGAGTAGTGAGTGATCCTAGAAGGCTTTATGAGTAGTGAGTGATCCTAGAAGGCTTTATGATTAGTGAGTGATCCTAGGGTGCTTTATGAGTAGTGAGTGATCCTAGGGTGCTTTATGAGTAGTGAGTGATCCTAGGGTGCTTTATGAGTAGTGAGTGATCCTACGGTGCTTTATGAGTAGTGAGTGATCCTAGAAGGCTTTATGAGTAGTGAGTGATCCTAGGGTGCTTTATGAGTAGTGAGTGATCCTAGAAGGCTTTATGAGTAGTGAGTGATCCTACGGTGCTTTATGAGTAGTGAGTGATCCTACGGTGCTTTATGAGTAGTGAGTGATCCTACGGTGCTTTATGAGTAGTGAGGGATCCTAGAAGGCTTTATGAGTAGTGAGTGATCCTAGAAGGCTTTATGAGTAGTGAGTGATCCTACGGTGCTTTATGAGTAGTGAGTGATCCTAGAAGGCTTTATGAGTAGTGAGTGATCCTACAGTGCTTTATGAGTAGTGAGTGATCCTACGGTGCTTTATGAGTAGTGAGTGATCCTACGGTGCTTTATGAGTAGTGAGTGATCCTAGGGTGGCAACACATAGAGTCTTTCTCCATTCTGATTGTTTTATACTGTTCAATTGAATCAAGAATAATTTTCTGCATTTTCATCCATTTCCGGCACTCATTTGAGATCATTTCCATACTGCGGCAACGCAGGGCTGCATGATATGGGCAAACAATCTAGACCTGCAAATTGACTTGCGATTTACAGAAAAACACTTGGGTGAACTGTTGGAATCATGGAAATAATGATTATTCTAATTCTATAGTTAGAATATAATAGCGGGAACTTTGAATACAGTGTTGTTTGACATGAAAACAAATTAAAATGCCAGGAAGGTGTTGTTATTGTGACAGGCAAGGAACCAAAGTGTTGATAAGTGTTTCCTAGGAGACCCTATAATCTTTAGCTACATGGAATGTTTTCTCTTAGCTACTTCATATAGCTAAAATTCTTGCTTTGCGTATTCCTCTTTGATTTAGAAGATACATGCTGATTAGGTCTACACCATCACTGGTATTATCAGGCTGTATTGCTAATTACATTTGCTCTGACTCAGTACAGTATTTATTGGCTAGCTAGTGATTTGCATTAGCGGCTAACAAGATTTAGGCCCAACTTGCTAAGAAAATGCAAACTAGCTGTTGGCAGATGTAAGAAACACAAACTAATAGTGTAATTATAGAACGCTAGTTGATTTATAATAAGAAGCTAAGTGAAAATAGCATCGTTGTCATCAACATTGTTGCATGTGCTGCATTGATCATGCAGACTGAACGCAAGTGTCTCGTGGTTGAGGAACAAGAAATGTGCTCCTTGAGTGACAGAGGGTGGGGCTAGGTCTGTGTGGAAAGTGGCATGGAGAGAGAGAGAAGAGAGAGGAGAGATATGACTCAAGTAGCAAAGTAAACCATGAAAATGGTACACCAGGCGTATCACATTTAACAAACCAAACATTCAAATACCGTTATAGAAGGTAAAGTAAAAACCCAAACCCGTCCGTGCATCAATACTGGTATATCGTAAAATACGGTACACTGCCCAGCCCTAGGAGGACAGTACCAGGGTGGGGTGGTGATGTAGGCCCTGGAGCAGGACCAGAGGAGGAGGAGGAAGAGAAGAAGCAGGCCTGACCACACTAAGCTACTCTTTGGGACTGTACTAGACACTACTATAACTAGAGGTTAACAGGGGGATCAGAGGTCTTGTGAAAGACATTGGGGATAAAAACCTCTGGTACACTCCCAAAGAAGATCAGTAAGTCTAACACACTGTAGAGTGGCTCTTTTCTCAACCCTTTCCATGGTTCGCTGCTCTAACCACACACCGCCACACCCTACCCGCGCTTTCTCTGAGCCAGGGGGCCCTCCTGAGGAATCTCACTGGGTGAGAAGTAACCTTTTGCCTTGGGCTTGATCAGCTGCTGTGTTGGAGCAAGGCTGGAGGAAAAACATGAATACAATAGATATATTATCTATGAGTAATACCTTTACACCAAGGCTTTATTTACTGGTCCAACCAGTCTTGCTGTTACACCCTCCCTTACCTGGACTGTAACCACAGCTGTAGAATAACAGCAGAGTATAAAGAAAGTAGAACATATCATGGGAGCGGCATGTACTGTAACAGATGAATATCGGAACAGTAGACACACACGGATGTGAAGCAGAACAGACAGAAGGTACTGTTGGTTGTCACCAGTGTCGCTGTTTGTTTTATCCCTCTCCCACTGGACGGACTGCTCTCTCTCTCTCTCTTCTCCTGTGTTCAGACAGTCAACGCCACGTTAGCTCCTGATACAGCTCAGTGCTGCGCAACCAGGACGTGTGTGTGTGTTTGCAATAGTGTTTCTATCTATCAGCAGTGATAACATACTGGTCACCTGATATTAACTAGTACCTCTCCTACTGGTCACCTGATATTAACTAGTACCTCTCCTACTGGTCACCTGATATTAACTAGTACCTCTCCTACTGGTCACCTGATATTAACTAGTACCTCTCCTACTGGTCACCTGATATTAACTACTTCCTCTCCTACTGGTCACCTGATATTAATGTACCCACACACCATTTGAAGGGTTCATAGAGAGGAACATTTCTTCCATTTCATCCTCTATTCCTTCCCTGACCCATTTCCTTCTTACACATGTGAGATAATAAACAAACTCTCAGTCAGATGCTTATTCAAACACCTTAACTCTGGGACTGGCACAATTACTGTATAACCATGTAACCGACAGTTATGGATGAAGACAGTCATGAAAATAGAATTACCGTACAAATAAAATAATGAACCGCTCACTGTAGACGGGATGGCCGGGCAATCGTGCGGTTGAGTCCATTTCTGCGATAACATGGACTCTTCAAAACTGTGATTTTCAAACACTATGAGAATTCACGGTGATGTGGGGAACAAGAAAATACCCTCCCTCTGGTTAGAAACTCTTTGTTTTGACTTTTAATCCTACCAAGTGGTGACAGCTTTTATCTTAGGACCTTTCTTCTCTTTTTAACCACAGATCATAGAAACACACTGGTTTCACATCATGTAGACACTGGTTTGGTGCTGAAGAGGATGAATATGAGGTTGAAAAGTGGCGGAGTTGCCCTTTAACTCCCCCCCACACACACCCCTCCCGTCAGTGTGTGGTACCTTAGGTCTCTTCCAGGTGATGGTTCCTATGCTGTTCGTTTTGTAGAACAGAGACTGGTCTGTAGCCGGAAACACAGAGTCTTCAAACAGGACCCGATGCTGCTGGCACTTCTTACGCAGGGAGGAATAGCCCTGTCCTTCAAATGGCACCACCATCACCCTGCAGGAACACACACACATACACTGTCACACACACAGCAGCAAAACACTGGTTCTCATACGACACAACCATCTCCCTGGAACACACACAAATACACTGTCACACACACACACAGCAGCAAAACACTGGTTCTCATACGACACAACCATCTCCCTGGAACACACACACATACACTGTCACACACACACAGCAGCAAAACACTGGTTCTCATACGACACAACCATCTCCCTGGAACACACACACATACACTGTCACACACACACACAGCAGCAAAACACTGGTTCTCATACGACACAACCATCTCCCTGGAACACACACAGTTACAGACAAACAAGTCCAAACAGTGTAAAAAATTATATTTTCTGGAAGGAAAAACACTTTGTGTAAACTTAAACGACTAATACCAGACAAAGCATGTAGAAATGATAAGGGACCTATAACATTATATGTATATAAATAAGAGAGAACTACCAGTCCCCTACATAAAAGGTAGGTAATCAGGGAGAATAAAAACAATGAATTTAGCAGTATTGATTTTGCTATTATGTCTGAACAAAAGAACGCTGAATTAGTCATGGGAAAATGCATAGAATGGCTGGATATTAGCTTGAAACTGCAACCTTTTCTCTCAGCTCCATGACAAAATTACAGCGCCAAGATGGGGGCCTGCGCGCTCATTGCCACTACCTCAGCCACTTGATATTTAAAAACCTGATATTGATAATGGTAGCACAGGAGGTTGGTGGCACCGCAATTGGGGAGGACGGGCTCGTGGTCATAGCTGGAGGAGAATGTTATCAAATAAATTAAACATGGTTTCCATGTGTTTGGTGCCATTTAATTTGCTCCGTTCAGGCCATTATTATGAGCTGTCCTCCTCTCAGCAGCCTGTGAATGGTGGTTACCGTAGCTTAAAGGCTACATTTTTCTGGTGGGGAGTCTATCAGATTTATGCCCAGAAGAGGGCAAACAAGAGAAGGGTGTGTGTGTGTGTGTGTGTGTGTATGTCTGTGTGGTGTGTGAGAGTGACAGAGACCCATTATCTACATTCTACACTGACTCCTCCCATTGAAAGTAGAGAAAAAGAACCACCGTTGTTCAAGGATATCCTCTTTTTCAACACACACAGCACGTTACACCATAACAACATACGTCTCCAGTCACGTGACACATACACACAACAGACACTCCTAGTTTACCAATGGATCACTGGGAGTAACCAGCTCCCAACTCCAATGTTAGATCAGAGGTTACCAGACCTTTTAGCATAGTGGGCTTTTACAGTCTGAAGTTTTTTACCATTGTCCGTCTGCTAAACACACAAATTGCTGCTGTTCACTGGTCAGACAGTCAGCAGGACTCTCTTGTAGTCATGGAGATGCTTATGGGATGTAGCTAGGTAGTGTAATCATGTTAGTGTTTGACAACCCTATTAGAGACAGAACACACACACACACACACACAGAGTTTACCATAGACAAAGAGAGGTGAAGGGAGTAGTCGGTTCACAACAGCTAAAAGTACAAACTACACTGAACAAAAATATAAATGCAACATCTAAAGTGTTGGTCCCATGTTTCATGAGCTGAAATAAAATTTGTTTACATCCCTCTAAGTGAGCATTTCTCAGTTGCCAAGATAATCCATCCATCTGACAGGTGTGGCATATCAAGTAGCTGATTCATTACACAGGTGCAGCTTTGTCACACAGCACAATGCAACAGATGTCTCAAGTTTTGAGGGAGGTTGCAATTGGCATGCTGACTGCAGAAGTGTCCACCAGAGGCGTTGCCAGATAATCTTATGTTCATTTCTCTACCATAAGCCACCTCCAACGGTGCTTTTTTAGAGAATTTGGCAGTACGTCCAACCGGCCTCACAACCACAGACCACGTGTAACTGTGCCAGACCAGGACCTCCACATCCAGTAAAATCTTTGAAAATGTTGCATGTTGCGTCTATATTTTTGTTCAGTATACACTACTTGTTTGGATAAACTTCATTATTATTATGTATAGAATTGTATTGTTATTTACTTTTTACTTTTTATGTGATGCACACTGCAGAGACTACAGGAAGAAGAATTATCACTGAATTATCACAGTCAATCATTGTAAAGTTTGTTTCTGTGTCAATTAATCCCATAAGCATTGGGTTTTCCAACTGGTGATTTGACACAAAAATAAAAATGTAATTCATTCACTCACTACAGGAATACTGTATGCAGTTCAGTCAACCACCGCTACTGGTTGGACTTAGTCTACTGGAGGTCTAGATGGAGCTGTCACGGTACTACTTACAACTACACTGCTCAAACAAATAAAGGGAACACTTAAACAACACAATGTAACTCCAAGTCAATCACACTTCTGTGAAATCAAACTGTCCACTTAGGAAGCAACACTGATTGACAATAAATTTCACATGCTGTTGTGAAAATGGAATAGACAACAGGTGAAAATTATAGGCAATTAGCAAGACACCCCCAATAAAGGAGTGGTTCTACAGGTGGGGACCACAGACCACTTCTCAGTTCCTATGCTTCCTGGTTGATGTTTTGGTCACTTTTGAATGCTGGCGGTGCTTTCACTCTAGTGGTAGCATGAGACGGAGTCTACAACCCACACAAGTGGCTCAGGTAGTGCAGCTCATCCAGGATGGCACATCAATGCGAGCTGTGGCAAGAAGGTTTGATGTGTCTGTCAGCGTAGAGTCCAGAGCATGGAGGCGCTACCAGGAGACAGGCCAGTACATCAGGAGACGTGGAAGAGGCCGTAGGAGGGCAACAACCCAGCAGCAGGACTGCTACCTCCGCCTTTGTGCAAGGAGGAGCACTGCCAGAGCCCTGCAAAATGACCTCCAGCAGGCCACAAATGTGCATGTGTCTGCTCAAACGGTCAGAAACAGACTCCATGAGGGTGGTATGAGGGCCCGACGTCCACAGGCGGGGGTTGTGCTTACAGCCCAACACCGTGCAGGACGTTTGGCATTTGCCAGAGAACACCAAGATTGGCAAATTCGCCACCGGCGCCCTGTGCTCTTCACAGATGAAAGCAGGTTCACACTGAGCACGTGACAGACGTGACAGAGTCTGGAGAAGCCGTGGAGAACGTTCTGCTGCATGCAACATCCTCCAGCATGACCAGTTTGGCGGTGGTTCAGTCATGGTGTGGGGTGGCATTTCTTTGGGGGGCACATGGAGGGCTCGCCAGAGGTAGCCTGACTGCCATTAGGTACCGAGATGAGATCCTCAGACCCCTTGTGAGACTTGGCCCTGGGTTCCTCCTGGGTTCCTCCTAATGCAAGACAATGCTAGACCTCATGTGGCTGGAGTGTGTCAGCAGTTCCTGCAAGAGGAAGGCATTGATGCTATGCACTGGCCCACCCGTTCCCAAGAACTGAATCCAATTGAGCACATCTGGGACATCATGTCTCGCTCCAACGCCACGTTGCACCACAGACTGTCCAGGTGTTGGTGGATGCTTTAGTCCAGGTCTGGGAGGAGATCCCTCAGGAGACCATCCACCACCTCATCAGGAGCATGCCCAGGTGTTGTAGGGAGGTCATACAGGCACGTGGAGGCCACACACACTACTGAGCCTCATTTTGACTTGTTTTAAGGACATTACATCAAAGTTGGATCAGCCTGTAGTGTGGTTTTCCACTTGAATTTTGAGTGTGACTCCAAATCCAGACCTCCATGGGTTGATAAATTTGATTTCCATTGATTGTTTTTGTGTGATTTTGTTGTCAGCACATTCAACTATGTAAAGAAAAAAGTATTTAATAAGAATATTTAATTCATTCAGATCTAGGATGTGTTATTTTAGTGTTCCCTTTATTTTTTTGAGCAGTGTGTATATTCCTTGCAGATCTGAGGGAGTAGGAATTAGGGAAGGGGACTAGGAGTATGAATGGAATGTGGCCAGCCTAGCTGTGGGTTCTGTCTAAGAAGGGGACTATTGGGTTCTGTCCTGATAGGAAACATTATCTCCACATGTCAAAATCACTACTACTACAGAGGTCCCCTCCATATTCATCTCTATCGCTCTCATTCTCTCTCTTTCTCTCCCCTCTTTCACATACACTTCATCTCATTTGCTCTGCCTGTTTGTTTTAATTCTGTCTCACTTCTCCATACTACCCTTTGTTCTATCCCACACTCATCATGTATCACTCTCTCACTCTTTGTACAGTGCATTTGGAAAGTATTCAGACCCCTTGACATAACATTTTATTACATTACAGCCTTATTCTAAAATGTATTAAATGGTTGTTGTTTTTCCCCCCTCAATCTACACCCAATACCCAATAATGACAAAACAAAAACAGGTTTATAAAAAAATTAAAAATAAAGTGAAATATCACATCTACATAAGTATTCAAACCCTTTACCAAGTACTTTGTTGAAGCACCTTTGACAGAGATTACAGCCTTGTGTCTTCTTGGGTATGACGCTACAAGCTTGGCACACCTGTATTTGGTGAGATTCTCACATTCTTCTCTGCAGGTCCTCTCAAGCTTTGTCAGGTTGGACGGGGAGCATCGCTGCAGAGCTAGTTTCAGGTTTCTCCAGAGATGTGAGATCGGGTTCGAGTCCGGGCTCTGGCTAAGCCACTCAAGGACATTCAGAGAGATGTCCTGAAGCCACTCCTGTGTTTGTCTTGGCTGTGATTAGGGTCATTGTCCTGTTGGAAGGTGAACCTTCGCCCCCAGTCTGAGGTCCTGAGTGCTCTGGAGCAGGTTTTCATCAAGGATCTCTCTGTACTTTGCTCCATTCATCTTTCCCTTGATCCCGACTAGTCTCCCAGTCCCTGCCACTGAAAAACATCTCCACAGTATGCTGCCACCACCATGCTTCACCGTAGGGATGGTGCCAGGTTTCCTCCAGACGTGACGCTTGGCATTCAGGCCAAACAGTTCAATCTTGGTTTCATCAGACCAGAGAATCTTGTTAATCATGTTCTGAGAGTCCTTTAGGCAGTGGTGTAAAGCACTTACAGTACCAGGCAAAAGTTGACACACCTACTCATTCAAGGGTTTTTCTTTATTTTTACTATTTTCTACATTGTAGAATAATAGTGAAGACATCAAAACTATGAAATAACACATATGAAATCATGTAGTAACCAAAAGTGTTAAACAAATCAAAATATATTTTAGATTCTTCAAAGTAGCCACCCTTTGCCTTGATGACAGCTTTGCACACTTATTTAATTTTTATTTAACTAGGCAAATTAGTTAAGAACAAATTCTTATTTACAATGAAGGCCTAACCTGGACTACGCTGGGCCAATTGTGGGCTGCCCTATGGGACTCCCAATCACAGCTGGTTTTGATGCAGCCTGGAATCGAACCAGGGTCTGTAGTGACCGCTGCGCCACTCGGGAGCCCACGGCTGTATTGTTGTCTCTACCTTTTTGCCCTTTGTGATGTTGTCTGTGCCCAATAATGTTTGTACACTGTTTTGTGCTGCTACCATGTGCTGCTGCTATGTTGTGTTGCTACCATGTTGTTGTCATGCTATGTTGTTGTCTAGGTCTCTCTTTATGTAGTGTTATCTCTCTTGTCGTGATGTGTGTTTTGTCCTATGTTTTAAATCCCAGCCCCCGTCCCCGCAGGAAGCCTTTTGCCAGGCCGTCATTGTAAATCAGAATTTGTTCTTAACTGACTTGCCTAGTTAAATAAATAAATAATGGAGCGAGCGTCACATTAGTCTGTAACAATCAGCTACCTACTCGAACCACAACACCAACCCAATGTTAGCGGAGGGTGTGGTGTGACTGGCATGGTGTGAGGGTGTTCTCAGGCAATAACACCGAAAGACATGGTACAGACTGAAATGGCAGAGAAAAACTATACTACAACCGTCTCTTTGTTCACAGTTCAGTCCCCATTTAACATACTCAAGAGTATAGGACTGAAAAGAATAGTTGAGTCCTACATGACTCATCAGGCTTTAGAACTTCTACTGAGGAGAAATGAGTTGGGGATGGAGAGAGAAAGTCAGGATTCATAACAGACCTCCACAGCCTGGGGCAAAGGTAGTAGCTCTGCTCAGTAAGTCTAAACACATTTTACAGACTGCAGCTGCTGGGGGGAAAGAAAGTGTATGTTCTGCTTTCCTGCGAGTGAGCTAAGCATATCAACCACACCCACAAATAGATAGTAGACTATTGAACTGAACTAACGTCAAAACGTGTTTGTTTTATACTTGCTGAAGACACAGCAGTTGGTAGGCAAGTAAAACTAAACTCCACGATGTACTGTACTTCACATCAACGGAGTTGCGCTACATCTAGTGTGGGCTTCGACATCACATAAAATGCATATTTTTGTATTTTTCTAAAATACTGCTTTTGTCCTGTGTAAATGTGGGCTATTTTTGGGGTTGTTGAAATACGTCGTTTTTTTATTAATTTTTTTTTTATATATATATATATATATATATATGTAACTTCCGAGCTCCAGTCCGCCCACTCGCGTCTTCACTCGTCTTCGCTCAACTCCGTTGATGGTCTATCGTGGAATATAATTTAACTTGGCTAACAGTTGGTGAAATCGTTTGCTCTAAAAAAGTTTAAATACATTCACACAGAGACAAACATATGCATAATTCCTGTGGGCTATGCTCTACAAAATATTAAATAAGTTCATTCATCATCATTCATTTCCGCAAAACCGACTGGCTGGTTTAGTTTGGGCTAGTTTACCTTGGAAGAGTTGACTCCCTCGGTGACGTATTCGTTTCTCTCCGGTACTACTGGGGCTTCAGTCGGTGAGACCCCTGGTTCGCTCCTGGAGGCTGCTCTTCTGATGCACGAGCTCCCCAGGGCTCGCTTGCTGTCTCTTTCTCACTCTTTCTCTCTCACACATAGGGGAGGGCTGAGTCTTACTGTGCTCTGGCTACTCCTGTTCTCTGACCATGTTGATCAGAATCATGTGGTCCATTTTAGTGTCGACTAGACCTACTGCTCCAATGACATGATCAAGTTGAATCAAAGCTCTTGAAAATATTAATTGGAGCCTACTGCTTTTCACATAAACCATTTGAGAATAAATCCACGTCTCCTTTGGAAAGTGCCTATTTTGGCTAATTTCCAAACAGTAATCTATTTCTGCCTTGTCATTAAAAAAAGTGTGATGTTAAAGCAATAAGGCACGAGGGGGTGTGGTATATGGCCAATATACCATGGGCTGTTCTTACTTGCGACTCGGAGTGCCTGGATTCAGCCCTTAGCCTTGGTATATTGGCCATATATCACAAACCCTTCAGGTTCCTTATTGCTATTATAAACTGTTTACCAACGTAATTAGATCATAAAAATAAATGGTATATGGTCTGATATATCACGGCTGGCAGCCATTCAGCATTCAGGGCTTGAACCATCCAGTTTATAATTATCTTTTGATTCTGGGCAAAACTCCTCACCTTACTCTTCATAAAGAATTGTAACTAAAGCAGCAACTTCGCAAACTCAATATTTTATTTTTCTCCAGAATTAGGTCTAATTAGTTTCAGAACGCACAAAGAAAGATAGAATGTTGCTGTACAATGCTTTCGAAGATGTACGTCTGATGGTACAGTGGCATGCGTTTAGGCTGGGTTCACACAGGCAGCCCAATTCTGATCTTTTTCACTAATTGGTCTCTTGGCCAATCAGATCTGAAAAAGCTCTAATGTGAATTGATCTGATGTGATCGGTCAAAAGAAGAATTAGTGGAAACAATTAAAGAATTGGGCTGCCTGTGTGAACAAATCAAATTGCAGCCAGTATGCAGCAGATCAATCAATTTGCCAGTCTGGAAACAATGTAACACTTTCCCTATCCCAGTCTGCTGTCCCCACATGCTTCAAGATGGCCACCATTGTTCCCGTACCCAAGAAGGCAAAGGTAACTGAACTGAATGACAATCGTCTCGTAGCACTAACTTCTGTCATCATGAAGTGCTTTGAGCGACTAGTCAAGGATAATATCACCTCCACCTTACCTGTAACCCTAGACCCACTGCAATTTGCATACCGCCCCAATAGGTCCACAGACGATGCAATTGCCGTCACACTGCCATATCCCATCTGGACAAGAGGAATACCTATGTAAGAATGCTGTTCTTTGACTACAGCTCAGCATTCAACACCATAGTACCCTCCAAGCTCATCATTAAGCTTGAGGCCCTGGGTCTAAAACCCACCTTGTGCGATTGGGTCCTGGACATCCTGACGGGCAGCCCCCAGGTGGTGAAGGTAGGAAACAACATATCAACTTCGCTGATCCTCAACACTGGGGCCCCAAAAGGGTGCATGCTCAGCCCCATCCTGTACTCCCTGTTCTCCCATGACTGTGTGGCCATGCACGCCTCCAACTCGATCATCAAGTTTGCAGACAACACAACAGTAGTAGGCTTGATCACCAACAACAACGAGACAGTCTATAGGGAGGAGGTGAGGGCACTCGGAGTGTGGTGTCAGGAAAACAACCTCTCACTCAACGTCAACAAAACAAAGGAGATGATCGTGGACTTCAGGAAACAGCAGAAGGAGCACCCCCCTATCCACATCGATGGGACAGCAGTGGAGAAGGTGGAAAGTTTCATGTTCCTCGGCGCACACATCACAGACAAACTAAAATGATTTACCCACACCGACAGTGTGGTGAAGAAGGCGCAACAGCGAAATTTGGCTTGTCACCTAAAACCCTCACAAACTTCTACAGATGCACAATTGAGAGCATCCTGTCAGGCTGTATCACCTCCTGGTATGGCAACCCACAACCGCAGGGCTCTCCAGAGGATGGTGCAGTCTGCACAACGCATCACCGGGGGGCAAACTACCTACCCTCTAGGACACCTACAGCACCCGATGTCACAGAAAGGCAAAAAAGATCATCAAGGCCAACAACCACCCGAGCCACTGCCTGTTCACCCCGCTACCATCCAGAAGGCGAGGCCAATACAGGTGCATCAAAGCTGGGACCGAGAGACTGAAAAATAGTTTCTATCTCAAGACTGTTAAACAGACATCACCAACACGGAGAGGCTGCTGCCTACATACATACTTTAAATCATTGGCCACTCTAACAGATGGATCACTCGTCACTTTATTAATATCACTTTAATAATGATGTTTACATATCTTGCGCTACTCATCCCAGATGTATATACTGTATTTTATACCATCTATTGCATCTCATCTATACTGGTCGGTCATGGCCCATCCATATATTTATATGTACATATCCTTATTCCATCCCTTTATTTAGATTTGTGTGTATTGGTTAGTTGTTGTGAAATTGTTCAATTACTTAGATATTGCTGCACTGTCGGGAACTAGAAGCACAAGCAATTTCACTACACTCGCAATAACATCTGCTAACCATGTGTATGTCACCAATACAATTTAATTTAATCGGCATAAGGTTACAGTTTGTTTAGAAACAACACGTTTTTAACGTCTCTGCTATTTACAGTACTGCAGCGCCCACCTGTGGCCACCGGGTAAAAGGACCGCAGCGTAATGTACTGCCAGTGGCCGTGACCGAGGTGGCGAAGTGTCTGTCTGTCGCGCTGTGTCATTAATGTTTAACACTAAGGGACTGGATTCACCGGAGTCATGTGAGAAACTGCACTTTACTGAACTGAAGAAAGACAACATTCACATCAGACAACGTGAGAGATGGACATGAAACATCTAACGTGTTAGTTTAAATGAAGACGGTTTGTTGTTTAAGGAGATACACTTAGAACAAACTACACAGTAAGTCATAATGATATTATGATGAGGAGCAATGTATTGAAATATAATTTTTCACACAAGGCTATTACTATTCACCCTGTGTGTTTTAATTAAGGAGTATACCAAGAAAACCCATGTCAGATACTTGATTGGTTAATTTATTGATCGGTTGATTGCTTTATTATTTCTCTGTGGAATATAAAAACATGTTACTCAACATGGGTCCTCTGGGAAACATTATCCTTACTTTGTGTGTGTGTGTAGTGGTGGGGATGGGGAGAATTCCCGGGGCATCTACTGATTGGCTCACCACTCTGTATGGGCGTGGTCAGTCAAACCCCTGGAAGCTACACCTCCAGGGTCAGAGTTCACAAAGTGAGGAGCCTCACACTGCCCTGCATGAACAACACATGCAAGTGAGATAATGCACACAAAAAAAGACTACCTTTTTGGAATGTCCCCATACCCCTGTTATACTGGTGTGTGTGTAGGAGCAGTTCAGTACTGACAGACCCCATTTGGTCAGGTCCTGAACAGCAGTCTTCATGCCAACCAGAAAGATGTGGTTACTATGCAACGAGATGGTAGCCTGCGGATCCACATTGCCTCTCCTCACCACAGCAGCCTGTACTACTGCCTCCTACTGACCGGAGGACAAACTACACTCATCCTACCAGCTGTAAGTACTGTTGTAAGGCATCCATGTTGTGTTAATAAGACATGCACTATATAATAGGTTGCCATTTGGGACTCACACATGCATTCACTCTTTACCTCCCTCATTTAAACATCAACATTAAATACAGATACATTTTACCAGTACTCCTAAGGTGTGTGAATTGGGAGCGGTCGCTAGGACAGGGACATCGTAACCATGGTGAAACAGTCAGCGTGGCATTCCGGCAGGATGTGGAACAAGAGGATGAGGGTAACTCTGCCTCGACGACAAGCATTATTATGGACAAAGTCAGCCCATCTCCACCGGCCAACTCGGAGAAGCTTCAGGAGCAAATGTCATGAAGAGAACAGTACTTATCCCCCCGTCCAAGCAGTGCTCGCTGTCCCTCATCAGGCTCAACACCATCATGGCTGCTGCCAGCGCCGGCCCCCTCGACACCCAGAGCCCCCCGGGTAGAGACTCAGACCCTGACGAAAGGGATACAGCAAGTCCATTCCAGGGCCAGGAGAAACCAGTCTTTCAACTGGAGATGTGACAGTATTCATAAAGCGTCTCAGTATGGCGGCTGATAAATGATCCCATCCTGACCGGTTCATATAAATCTTAATGATTACGAATTAAAACGCAAAACTGTTTCTAGGTCAGCCCTCCTAGTCTTGATAGATGCAGCCCCTAAGCAGAAAGATCAGGGTCATGTTCAATAGGGCATACAGACACACCGTACCAAAATAGTTTGGAACAGAAAAAAATGAGTTTCTTACTGGACAACTTTAACAGATAGTGCCTTGCCATTTCACTCCATTGCAAAACATTTACTCAATCACAAATTCCCAGACAAATTTAAGATTTTGACTTGTCATCAAATCCAGCAGATTCCATTAATATTTTGTTAAAGTAATTGGAAATAAAACATAAAAAATACACACTTTGGATGATTGTGTTGTTAATCCCAGTGTATATGGTTCTAACCTTGTCCCCAGGTTATAATTGTGCAAAACTCTAATAAGCCTGGAATAACATCTATAGTCTGGCCTATGTAAGAGTGAACAAAAAAATATGATTTATTTCATCATTATTTGAGCTTAGTGAATCACACGACTGCAAGACAGGGCTCCAAATTAGAGGTACACAATATGTGAGGAAGTGTTCAGAGGGAAGTGATTGGTTAAATATAAAGCCGATGGCTATTGGCTCGGGACTTTTTCGTGTTCTTTCTATTGGGTTAAAGGCCCAGGGCAGTTTAAAAAAACATAATTTCCCTGTGTTCTATAGACACTGAGTGTACAAAACATTGACCAGGTGAAAACTATGATCCCTAATTGATGTCACTTGTTAAATTCACTTCAAATCAGTGTAGGTGAAGGGGAGGAGACAGGTTAAAGAAGGATTTTTAAGCCTTGAGACATGGATTGTGTATGTGTGCTATTCAGAGGGTGAATGGGCAAGACAAAAGATGGTAGTAGGTGCCAGGCGCACCAGTTTAATTGTCAAGAACTAACACTGCTGGGTTTTTCCAAGCTCAACAGTTTCCCGTGTGCATCAAGAATGGGTCCACCTCCCAAAGGGCATCCAGCCAACTTGACACAACTGTGGGAAACATTGGAGTCAACATTAGACATCAATCCCTTTGGAATGCTTTCAACACCTTGTAGAGTCCATGCCCGACGACAAATTGAGACTGTTCTGAGGGCAAAAGGGGGTGCAACTCAATATTAGGACAGTTTTCTTAATGCTTTCTACACTGTGTATATTTCCATACTGTGGCTGGCTGGAGTAATACTGTGAAAATTCTGATCATGTACTTTTAGTGCAAGGACTGTTCGAAAAGACCACCTGTTTTGGTGGGATGGAGTTTTGTCCTGTCTGGTGACATCACCAGGCAGTAAATTTGTTAATAGACCAATAAGAAAGAGTTCCAAACGTTTCTGCCAATAACATAGTTCTCTTCTCCCCACTCAGACCACTTCCAGACAGACTTAGCAAAATTCTTGCTTGAGAAATTGGTATTTGCTAAGTTCTGTTTCTTTTTGAGTATTTTAATGTAAAACAATCACATTAAAGGTACTTAGTTGTTAACAAGAAAATATTTGATATGGATATAAAAACGTCTGCTTTGGATCTTTAACGAAGGCCATGTTGGACTTGTTGATCCACCAGACCCAATGAGCATCAAGCAATGTATGGTAAACAAGATTCATTTTGTCGTACCAATCACAGCCCAGTATATTTGGTTGAATTCCATTCTTTATTCTTGTTCTGAAAACATACTATAAACAAGGTAAGACTCAAAAATGAAGGGAAAAAATGTTCAAGGAAACCAAAAAATTCCCCAGTCGAGCTTCACAACAATGGCTAGAGAACTGTGGCCACAGATGCAATATATATGAAAAATAGTTCCCCCTTTCGTTTCGTTTTTTGTTTGTTTTCTCCTTGTTGAACTTGCTTAAATTAACACTGACAAACTATCTTCAGAGAGAGAGGACTTCATTGTTTGGCCCACTAAGCAGAGGCCGTCACTGGAAGTGTATCTGCACGCCGTGACACCGTATGGGTGTGTGTGTGCCATCTCTCTATAGTGTGTGTGCCGTTTCTGTATATTTCAAACGGAGGGAGAACATCTTCATGTGAGCTTCTCTCTTTCTCCTCTTCTGCGGTTTGGCGAGTGTGTCCTCAGCTATAACGCTGCCAGCCGAGCTTTCTGCCACTCCACAAACTCATCCAATAACACCGGCCCTGCAGAGAGAGAGCGAGAGAGAGAGAGTAGTGTTAGACGGACTGTGTGTGTGTGTGTTTTTTTGTGTGTTTTTGCATGCTTTAGTGTGTGTGTACGTACTCACAGGCTCCATCCTCGTCATAGTTACTGAGGTCTGTGCTGACTGTACGACTGAACTCTAAGACGTTATACCACTGGTCCTTATTCATCACCTTGTACTTGGACTGCTGCAGGGGAGGAGAGAAAATAGAGGAAGAGACAATAGAGGAGCGGGGATAGGGGGAGGAGAAAGGAGATCGATATTAGGAGGGAGTCAGTGCAGGGACAACACATTTGTGTTCAGCATAGGGTGTGTGTTACCTCCAGAAACTGGTTGAAGACAGGGAAGAGTGGCCATGTTCTCCCCAGTAGCAACCCTAGCATGGACTTAGCTGTGTCCATGTCCAGACTCCTCTGGTCCTTATCCTGGGGGAGGGAGGAGAAGGGGAGAGAACAGAGAGTCAGGGGGAGGGGTAAGAGAGATGATAAAGAGGAAGAGCATTCAGACCTTTTCCACATTTTGTTACGTTACAGCCTTTTGATTAAATTACGTTTTTTCCTCATCAACCTCCACACAATACCCCATGACAAAGGGAAAACAGGCTTTTGAATTTTTTGTAAATGTATTAAAAATAAAAAACAGATACCTTACATGATAAGTATTCAGCCCTTTGCTATGAGATTTGAAATTGAGCTCAGGTGCATCCTGTTTCCATTGATCATCCTTGAGATGTTTTTACAACTTGATGGAAGTCCACCTGTGGTAAAATCAATTGATTGGACATGATTAGGAAAGGCTCTACAAGAGAGCAAAAACCAAGCCATGAGGTCGAAGGAATTGTCCGTAGAGCTCCGAGACAGGATTGTGTCGAGGCACAGATCTGGGGAAGGGTACCAAAAAATGTCTGCAGGATTGAAGGTCCCCAAGAGCACAGTGGCCTCAATCATTATTAAATGGAAGAAGTTAGGAACCACCAAGAATCTTCCTAGAGCTGTCTGCAACACCATCATGACTGCTGCCATTGCCAGCCCCCTGGACACCCAGAGGCCCCGTGAAGAGACTCAGACCCCAGGACTGGCTGCCCGGCCAAACTGAGAAACCGGGGGAGAAGGGCCAAGGTCAGGTAGGTGACCAAGAACCCGATGGTCACTCTGACATAGTTCTAGAGTTCCTCTGTGGAGATGGGAGAACCTTACCAGAAGGACAACCAGCACTCCACCAATTAGGCCTTTATGGTAGTGGCCAGAGGGAAGCCACTCCTCAGTAAAGGAACATAACAGCCCACTTGGAGTTTGCCAAAGGGCACCTAAAGGACTCTCAGACCATGATAAACAAGATTCTCTGGTCTGATGAAACCAAGATTTTACTCTTTGGCCTGAATGCCAAGCGTCACGTCTGGAGGAAACCTGGCACCATCCCTACGGTGAAGCATGGTGGTGGCAGCATCATGCTATGGGGATGTTTTTCATCAGCAGGGAATGGGAGACTAGTCAGGATCGAGGGAAAGATGAATGGAGCAATGTACAGAGATCCTTGATGAAAACCTGCTCTAGAGCGCTCAGGATCATCAAAGTACTTATGTAAATGTGATTCCAGTTTTTTATATTTTATACATTTGCAAACATTTCTAAAATCCATTTTTTTTCTTGGTCTTTATAGGGTATTGTGCGTATATTGATGAGAGGGGGGGGACGATTTAATCCATTTAAAAACAAGGCTGTAACGTAACAAAATGTGGGAAAAGGGGTCTGAATACTTTCCAAATGCAACCAGACCCTCTACTCTCTTCTTAGGAGGTCAAACCATTTCCTGACTGTGAACCAGTGAACGAGGACTCACCCTGGCAAAGTCAAAGGCGTATCTGTAGATGTTTTTAAAGATGATCGTGTCGTTGAGATGATTGCGAAGGTAGTCCAGTTTCCCCTGTAACCTCTCTATGCAGTCACACCTATAGGGGGAGGGAGGGGGTCACAAACAAACATGGTTTCCCAGTCACACCTATAGTGGGGTGTAGTGCCACTAACACACATGGTTTCCCAGTCACACCTATAGGGGGGTGTAGTGTCACAAACAAACATGGTTTCCCAGTCACACCAATAGTGGGGTGTAGTGTCACTAACACACATGGTTTCCCAGTCACACCTATAGGGGGGTGTAGTGTCACTAACACACATGGTTTCCCAGTCATACCTATAGTGGGGTGTAGTGTCACTAACACACATGGTTTCCCAGTCACACCTATAGCGGGGTGTAGTGTCACTAACACACACGGTTTCCCAGTCACACCTATAGGGGGTGTGGTTTCACTAACACACACGGTTTCCCAGTCACGCCTATAGGGGGTGTGGTTTCACTAACACACACGGTTTCCCAGTCATACCTATAGTGGGGTGTAGTGTCACTAACACACACGGTTTCCCAGTCACACCTATAGAGTGAGAAGCATCAGGAACATAGACATGCGATGTGGTAAATCAAGGTTACTCACTGCAGTAAAGTCATTCCCTTAAGCCACTCCTCCTTAGTGAAAAATCCCATATTTGGAGCTTCTAGTTTCCAGGCTATAACTAACATAATTATCTGAAAAAGAGAAAGATGGAGAGCGGGGAGGGAGAGAACATACATCATAATTATCAACGATGGATGGATGAAGAGAAAAGACGAGGAAGACTAACGTTTTCTGGTTCCACTCCAATGTCTTCACAGAACTTCTCCATCCCCTCTGGACCCAACACCTCATCTGGACCTGGTACACAGGAAGCAGGTACAAAAACACACACAAAATGGTATAAATGACTCAATACTTAGTGACCAATAATCAGCTTCAGAGTTCCTTGCAATTTAAAAAGAGTTCTGAGTGTGTAGCCAAGTTAATCGGCCATCTTATTTTTCTATCTGTGATCATCATGACATACAGTGCCTTCAGAAAGTATTCACACCCCTTGACTTTCCCCCACATTTTGTCGTGTTACAGACTGAATTTAAAATCGATTAAATTGAAATGTGTCACTGGCCTACACACAATATCCCATAATGTCAAAGTGGAATTATGTTTAGACATTTTTACAAATTAATAAAAAGCTGAAATGTCTCGAGTCAATTAGTATTCAACCCCTTTGTTATGGCAAGCCTAAATAAAGTTCAGAAGTACAAATATCCTTAATAAGTCACACAATAGGTTGCATGGACTCACTCTTTGTGCAACAATAGTGTTTAACATTACTTTTGAATGACCACCTCATCTCTGTACCGCACACATACAATTACCTGTAAAGTCCCACAGTCGAGCAGTAAATTTAAAACAGATTCAACCACAAAGACCAAGGACGTTTTCCAATGCCTCACAAAGAAGGGCACCTATTGGTAGATGGGTTAAACTAAAGCAGACATTGAATATCCCTTTTGAGAATGGTGACGTTATTAATTACACGTTGAATGGTGTATCAACACACCCAGTCACTACAAGGATACAGGCGTCCTTCCTAACTCAGTTGCCGGAGAGGAAGGAATCTGCTCAGGGATTTCACCATGAGGCCAAGGGTGACTTTAAAACAGTTAAAGAGTTTAATGGCTGTGATAGGATACAACTGAGGATGAATCAACAACATTGTAGTTACTCCACAATACTAACCTAAATGACAAGTTAAAAAAAAGGAAACATTTACAGAATTAAAAATATTCCAAAACATGCATCCTGTTTCCAATAAAAGTAAAACTGTAAATAATTTGGCAAAGAAATAAACTATGTCCTGAATACAAACCATTAGGTGTGGTGCAAATCCAACACAACACATCACTGAGTACCAGTCTTCATATATGTAAGCATGGTGGTGGCTGCATCATGTTATGGGTATTTGTATTTATTATGGATCCCCATTCGTTACTGCCAAGGCAGCACCTACTCTTCCTGGGTCCAGAAGAATAAGGCAGTTTATACAATTTAAAAAAACATTACAATACATTCACAGATTTCACAACACAATGTGTGCCCTCGGGGCCCCTACTCCACCACTACCACATATCTACAGTAGTAAATCCATGTGCATGTGTGTGTATGCATGTGTCTGTGTTGCTTCACAGTCCCGGCTGTTCCATAAGGTGTTTTTTAAAATAGTAAAAAAAAATAAAAAATATTACTGCTTGCGTCAGTTATTTGATGTGGAATAGAGTTCCATGTAGTCATGGCTCTATGTAGTACTGTGGAATAGAGTTCCATGTAGTCATGGCTCTATGTAGTACTGTGGAATAGAGTTCCATGTAGTCATGGCTCTATGTAGTACTGTGGAATAGAGTTCCATGTAGTCATGGCTCTATGTAGTACTGTGGAATAGAGTTCCATGTAGTCATGGCTCTATGTAGTACTGTGGAATAGAGTTCCATGTAGTCATGGCTCTATGTAGTACTGTGGAATAGAGTTCCATGTAGTCATGGCTCTATGTAGTACTGTGGAATAGAGTTCCATGTAGTCATGGCTCTATGTAGTACTGTGGAATAGAGTTCCATGTAGTCATGGCTCTATGTAGTACTGTGGAATAGAGTTCCATGTAGTCATGGCTCTATGTAGTACTGTGGAATAGAGTTCCATGTAGTCATGGCTCTATGTAGTACTGTGGAATAGAGTTCCATGTAGTCATGGCTCTATGTAGTACTGTGGAATAGAGTTCCATGTAGTCATGGCTCTATGTAGTACTGTGGAATAGAGTTCCATGTAGTCATGGCTCTATGTAGTACTGTGGAATAGAGTTCCATGTAGTCATGGCTCTATGTAGTACTGTGGAATAGAGTTCCATGTAGTCATGGCTCTATGTAGTACTGTGGAATAGAGTTCCATGTAGTCATGGCTCTATGTAGTACTGTGGAATAGAGTTCCATGTAGTCATGGCTCTATGTAGTACTGTGGAATAGAGTTCCATGTAGTCATGGCTCTATGTAGTACTGTGGAATAGAGTTCCATGTAGTCATGGCTCTATGTAGTACTGTGGAATAGAGTTCCATGTAGTCATGGCTCTATGTAGTACTGTGGAATAGAGTTCCATGTAGTCATGGCTCTATGTAGTACTGTGGAATAGAGTTCCATGTAGTCATGGCTCTATGTAGTACTGCTTGTCATCATCAAGGACTAGGGAGGTTTTTTTTGTTGATAAAAAGAAACAGAATAGAGCTAAGCACAGGCAAAAGCCTAGAGGAAAATCTGGTTCAGTTTGCTTTCCAACAGACACTGGGAGAAAAACACACATTTCAGAAGGACAATAACCTAAAACACAATGCCAAATATACACTGGAGCTGCTTACCAAGACGACATTGAATGTTCCAGAGTGGCCTGGTTAGTTTTGACTTAAATTGGCTCAATCTATGGCAAGATTTGAAAATGGCTGTCTCGCAATAATTAACAACCAACTTGACAAAGTTAAGAATTTAAAAAAGAATGTGCAAATAATGTATAATCCAGGTGTGCAAAACTTTTAGAGACTTAACCAGAAAGACTCACAGACAATGTTCCCTCTAAACTGCGTGCAGACTCGCAGCTCCCCCCACGCAGAGAAGCACGAGATTGAAATTTTCCCCTTTAGTTAACTATTTCAACGTTTCCCTCTACTGTGCGAATTGTGATCGAATCAACGCAATATACTGAAACAAAACGAACTATGTAAGACATTTTCTTGTAGGTAGAGCACAGAGTAGGATTCTATTGCATTGACAAGCATGGCTCAGGCCCATACTCTACACAGACCGGTGCGCATTAGCCAATCAGAGTTGCAGTATCCCTATATGCAAATAGACCGTTGCCATATATGGAGCTGTTCCATTCACTTTGAACTGTGTTTACAGCATAAGTGGTCGGGAGTAGATGCGCTTGTTTTGAGATCAAAGCAAGAGCTGCATGTAGCCAGATGTGTACATTTTTTAGTAAGTCAGTTTTAGCCCAGTTATTTCTAGTCAGCAGTGGGGGAGTGGTTGCTTCCTGTAAGAGCACATCTTTCAAAAGCAAGTTGCATAAAGAGCTTTTTTTCTGTCTTAAAGGGGCAGTGTCGTATTTTGAGACATGCTTGAATAAGCTAAGTAGCAAATAGGCAGAGGGTAGCATAATTTGTCTGATTCTCTGTAATAATGGTAAGTGAATAGTGGTTTCTTGCATCAAACACCACAACATTTTCAGTCACCTTGTCTGAAGGACAAGTGGATAAACAGGTTAATGTCCATCCTTAAAAGTTGTTTATTTTATTTAAGTTTATATACATTGAACACCACACATTGTCTGCTACTGTAGGCTGAATGAAGGAACAGCTATTTCCATGTAAACATGTTATGGGATGTATTTTCTACATTGTTTTCTATGGTAGACCACTCTGATAGGCCTACATTATGATCAAATAGCCACAGTAGCCTACTTGGAGAGAGAACATTGTTCATAGCTGTAATCGCTGCCAAAGGTGATTGTCTAACATGTAGTCGACTCAGGGGTGTGAATACTTATGTAAATGAGATATTTAATTTTCAATACATTTCATTTTCAATACAGATGGGTGAGAAAAATATATAGTTATTCAATTTTGAATTCAGGCTGTAACATAACAAAATGTGGAATTTTTATTTAACCTTTAACTAGGCATGGATACTTTCTCAAGGCACTGTACCTGTGTACTCGTAGAACCAGGCCAGACATTTCTTATTGGAGAATTGGTCCTCTGGGCTGATCAACCGGCCGGGAGCCTGAGGTCTGCAGAAACTACAACACACAGGATAGAACACAGTCAGAAACTACACCACACAGGATAGAACACAGTCAGAAACTACACCATACAGGATAGAACACAGTCAGAAACTACACCATACAGGATAGAACACAGTCAGAAACTACACCACACGGGACAGAACACAGTCAGAAACTACACCACACGGGACAGAACACAGTCAGAAACTACACCACACGGGACAGAACACAGTCAGAAACTACACCACACGGGATAGAACAGTCAAACTACACCACACGGGACAGAACACAGTCAGAAACTACACCACACGGGACAGAACACAGTCAGAAACTACACCACACGGGACAGAACACAGTCAGAAACTACACCACACGGGACAGAACACAGTCAGAAACTACACCACACGGGACAGAACACAGTCAGAAACTACACCACACGGGACAGAACACAGTCAGAAACTACACCACACGGGACAGAACACAATCAGAAACTACACCACACGGGATAGAACACAGTCAGAAACTACACCACACGGGATAGAACACAGTCAGAAACTACACCACACGGGATAGAACACAGTCAGAAACTACACCACACGGGACAGAACACAGTCAGAAACTACACCACACGGGACAGAACACAATCAGAAACTACACCACACGGGATAGAACACAGTCAGAAACTACACCACACGGGATAGAACACAGTCAGAAACTACACCACACGGGATAGAACACAGTCAGAAACTACACCACACGGGATAGAACACAGTCAGAAACTACACCACACGGGACAGAACACAGTCAGAAACTACACCACACGGGATAGAACAGTCAGAAACTACACCACACGGGATAGAACACAGTCAGAAACTACACCACAGGATAGAACATGGTCACTAAACAGACTCAGACACATGCATGAGGAGTTCTTAGGATATTCAGTGTCACACACACTCCTCCCTCTTTCCTTTCCTGTGGACTGACTGAGGTCTGTGCTGCATAATGGGACAAATATGTGCTGAGTGTTGAGTTCCCCAGTCAAGCAGCAAGGCTCACTGCACAGAGCAAAGCCAGCAAGCAGCAGCTGCAACACACACACATACGGTGGAATGGGTGAGGAGAAGGAAGGTCTACAGTAGAACAGTTGGGTGAGGCAGAGTTCCACTACAGCTCTAAAGCAGGTTTTTTTACAGCAGGTTTTTAAGGGGTGGGAATCATGAAATGGGGTGTGTGGAGGAAAAAGACCAAACATCCAATAGTGAAGGATGGTGGAAGAAGTGGTGAGGAGCAGGAGAGGTGAGGAACAGGAGAGGTGAGACGCAGGAAAGGTGAGAAGCAGGAGAGGTGAGGAACAGGAGAGGTGAGACGCAGGAGAGGTGAGACGCAGGAGAGGTGAGACGCAGGAGAGGTGAGACGCAGGAGAGGTGAGACGCAGGAGAGGTGAGACGCAGGAGAGGTGACGGGTGGTGGGTGAGGAAGGGTTCCTCACCAGGTGATTTTACACTTCCTGAGTCCCGGGTCATCTGACCCTGAAGACTTCCTCTTTTTCTTCACAGGCATCGCAGAGTTTCCACACGGGTTAACTAGCTGGGCTGGGTCCACACACACACACCGAGTCTGTCAGCTCACCGAGCTGAGAGCCATACCATAAACAGTATACTATTTACAGATAGTATATAGGAGAAGTACCTATGTATTTCTGGTCTCCTTGTCCATTCAAATCTATAAGATTCTATAATAAAAACACAGTTTACAGTGAGACTTGAGGTGATAAACTACATAGTACCATAACATTATAAAGCATACATAAAGACAAGACAGTATGGTCACATCACATAGCTAATCAACTCTCAGAATGCCCCTGCTCTGGCAGTGGCTCAACTAGCTATCTAGCTACAGTACTGGGTTATCCCAATAGTTCACTCATGAGTCTGTTAACTTACAAATCTGTCCAGTGTCTGTGATACCGTCTGTAGGTCTGTCTCCTCAGCCAGTACGAACACTGTGTACTATCCTACAGCAACAGACAGAGAGAGAGCGAGCGGGAGGGAGAGGTGAGATGACATAGTAGCTAATATACTGGCAAGCTAGCTTCGTCTTGTGTAAGTGGTATTCGGGGTTGTGCGCCAGACAAGACGTAAACCACAAATCAGATAACTCCTATGTTTAATGTTAGCCAGTTGGCTGTATATCGAAGCAGCTACCTAGTCTAAACAAACAGATCTCATCCAATGCACGTGTTGTTAATAATTGGCTAGCTGCTATCTGGTCCATAAGTTATGTGGACCGTAGCCCATTCAATAGACAGTAGCTGCAGTGGTGTCTGGAGAAGTGGGTACACTATAATTATCTAAAAGGCGCACTGTGCTGAAAATTTAATGTTCTCCAATAGTTTGAGTTTTCCTCTCAAAGTTTTCCTCTCAAAATCACAATTCTTGATAGAAAAACAACAAAAATGGCATGTTCCTAGTCTACAACAATGCTTAAACCACACCAGGAGACCATTTATGAGGTCTGGGAATATCAAATCATATTTTGGAGGAGGGTGTAGTTGCCCTTTAATTAAATTGTACGCCTAGCAAGGGACCATTTGGCTAGCGGTGTTCCTGCACATACAGTGTAGGCCTACAGTAGAGTACATGCGATGTAAGAGTTTGCAAAACAAATGCCCTCCCAATTGATACAAATCATAGATATCATTCTGCCAGGTAGACGTACTTTGCAGTCAACATTTAATTGGGTAGACTTTTTAGGAAAGGCTTCAGAAATGTTCATTCAAACAGCGCATGATAACTGAATTGCACAAGGCAAAGATTCAACCAGGACTTCAGACAAAACATTTTCAATACCTGGTTTGCATACCCATTGTTTCCTTAGTTAGCATTTACTAGTAGATATCCTGAATTGAAACGTCTTTCCTACCTACCAGCTGCTGATGTCGTTATTTTGTGAGATGCTCCATGCGACAACCAGTCTCTTGCTGAAACTAGGCTGTGTGCGGCGGACATGTGAATACATTGAGTGAACAAAATAGTAAGAACACCTGCTCTTTCCATGACTGACCAAGTGAATCCAGGCTATGATCCCTTATTGATGTCACTTGTTAAATCCACTTCAATCAGTGTAGATGAAGGGGAGGAGACAGGTTAAAGAAGATTTTTTTAAAGCCTTGAGACATGGATTGTGTATGTGTCATTCAAAGAGTGAATGGGCAAGACAAAAGATTTTAAGTGCCTTTGAACGGGGTATTTTAGTAGGTTTCAGGTGCACAGGTTTGTATACACTGCCCCAACTGCTGGGGTTTTCACGCTCAACAGTTTCCTGTGTGTATCAAAAATGGTCCACCATCCAAAGGGTAACAAAGCTCTAGAGACTGGAAGGGAGAACTGACCAGCCAAAATGGAATGGTCTAAGTCCACAACAATGCTTAAACCACATCAGGATACTATTTTATTTTAGGTCTGGGGGGGGGGGGGGAAATGTGGGCAATGCCCACTGAAAAAAAGGGAGTATACTGCACATAGCCCCCACTACACCACTGGGTAGATGGGTATACCCCCCTTGGGTTCTCGAGACCTGTGGACCTTTCTGTTTGAAGCTGATAAATAAACGTGAAATAACTGGATATTGTAAAATCAGAGCTAGCGGCCAGATTTCATCCAAGTTACTTTGATAGTCTAGTTATCTAAAGTTACATTTCTACCGGATTCTTTAATGTACAGACAGCAGACATATCAATGATCGCTATTCTAATAGTTAACGTTAGTCACCCAGTTAACGCACACAGAACTACAACAAATAACGATATGCATCGACACACATGCAGGAGTATCTCCCAGTTATTGTTGTAGGTGCTAACTAACGTTAAACAACGCTGGTCAGAATAACTGCGTCACCGTAATGCCGAACGATGCGAAACATTCAGAAACCCACTGCACTGGGTAACTAGCTAGATAGTCTAAATATTAGTCTAAATATTAACTATAATACAATGCCAAAGTACGTTATAACGGTTGTTATCAAATCCAATTTTTAAAAAGATAAGCTAGACCTGTCATACGAAATATTGTCAGAGTACTAATGTTAGCTAGCGGCTAGCCAACTTAACTGCGATTGCAAAGGCTAACTAGACAGGTAGCTTACAACATGCATTGCTTTTCGAAATAAAATGTCATTCATCACATGAGCCAAATACAACAGGTGTAGACTTTACAGCGAAATGCTTGTTTACGAACCTTTCCCAACGATGCAGGGTTTCAAATGTAAAATTACTGGATCAACGTTATTTGGCAATCAATGACCTACTAACGTTAGTAAGTTAGCTAGCTTAGTGAAGCAAACAACGTTGTTGTTCTGGCTGAATCAGGACGATACATGTGATTAATCATCTTAACCACAAAATTAATTATCTGCATAAAGATTACGCCAATACACACACTGGGGCGTTGCTTTTTTGTTGTTGTCAAGAAAGATAGCTAGCTAGTTCGAGTTAACTAAAAATTAAGCTAATTAGCTAGCTAGCCAACTAACGCGGGTAGCTAACAGTCAGATACTTTAGCTAGCCAGTTCGCAGGTTATTTCTGTCACGATGACGTTCAAAAGCCAACAGTCGAATGCGTGGGACCGGCAAAGAAGGCTGTATTTAACTAGCATGTCTAGCTAAGGTTAGCTAGAATACACTGGGTAAAGAGATCAATCGAATTCGACCAAAACAATGGAAACGATTAGCTGGAATGCTAAACTTAGTTTCTCAACAAGTCAGAAAACATATGTAGCCGTTGTTGGCTAACGTATCTAGCCAAATATTTGCCACATGTTTACGTCAGTGCATCCACCCAAGGGGGGGATATACAACACCGTTTTGGATATTAAAAGTATGTGAATATTTTATGCAAACCTTGGATTCCAAGAGTTGTGTTTCTTTTATGCGAGTAGATCATGTACTTTCACGGTTGCAACCTCGCGAGCTGATCACTTTCCAAGTGGTAAAGCGAACTGCTTTCTTCCGGGGCAACAGAGAGGTATGGAACGTACCACATGATTTCAATGGGTGCGCGATCGAGTCGTACTAGCTATGGAAATAAATCAAATTGCAGGTCGAATTATTCGAATATGTACTTTACCGTACTTGATTAAAAATAATATCGAACGCATGAAATTGGTAAGAAATATAAAATAACTAACGATTATGTATAAATAAAACGCCCCCTTCCTCCCTCTACCAGAAATGACGAATACCTCAGGTCTGCCTGTTTCTCAGTTTATCTCTTTTCCCCACATGTCCTTACAGTGTGAAGTATCTTTGCGTGTCAAAACAGACGTCAAATAACACTATTTTGAACGTGTCAAATAAGGTTGTTGACCAGTCAGGACCTGAATATGACTGCAGTTATTACACATTATTTACACTGTCACTCGTATTTCACATGTCACAACGATTCAAAGCTGGGACAGTTCGGCCATCGCTCATCCATATATTTATATGTACATTCTTATTAATTCCTTTACACTTGTTTGTAAAAGGTAGTTGTTGTGAAATATTACTGCATGGTCGGAACTAGAGGGCATAAGCTTTTCGCTACACTCGCATTAACATCTGCTAACCATGTGTATGTGACCAATACATTATGATTTGATTCATCGATACGTATGCTATGTTGCTAGTAAAGTTGTCTCGCGCACCTACAGCGCTGGACATAAAAGAAAGCTAGCCAGCTCATGGACTCAAACAATGTTCTTCCCCAAAAATACAGCAAAACGACATAATCTGAATTCAGTAGCTATAGTTAACTAGCTAACTATATAGCTAGGTGTCATCATCTAAAATAACCCGAATTTATAAAGCAGTTTTTATTAGATTAATGGTGGTCGGACCAATCTATGTGAAGCTAGCCACAATAGTGGACTTTGCGGTTAGCCTTCAAAATAAAGGTATGTAATTGACAGTGATGTAAATTAACACAAATAGTAGAATTATGCCATAATTGAATAGATCATGCTAAACGAGGTTGGAATGTTGTTATATAAAATCATCATAAAACAATAATTTGTTAATTTGACAAAAATCAGTTTAAATCACACTGGATGTGTTATACTTTAGAATTGCATTGGGGGCATACTTATTTCACTGTACAGCCTTACCTATGGATTGTGGATCAATGACATGGGGTATCAGTCTACTCAGTGACACTCGGAGAGCATTAGCGTCGTAGCTCTTATTGTGGGACTCTGAAACAACTGTGAATTGAGCCACATTTAAACTCGACACAGTTGTGTTCTGTGGGTGTCACCTAGTAGACTGGTACGCCATTTCATTTCTTCACATTCCAACATTGATAACATTATCTAGTTTAAATATGGCATGATTCCTCCAATTGTAACCGTATGAATCACTTTGAGGTACTTTTATTTTGAAGGCAAACTGCAAATTCCATGATTGTGCCTAATCCTTATTGTGGCTAGCTTCACAACACATAACCCGATCCAGTCGAGCCAGATGAAGTTAGCTGGTTGCTTATAACGTTAGCTTTGGGCAACAGGGTTAAGTAGCTGGCTCGCTATTTATTTTTATGAATTTAAGTTCAATTTCAATAGGCGAACAACAAGTGGCTACCTAGCTAATACTTAATCACAAGGATTCCTAAATCATTGCTAAGAATAATGAAAATGACTGCATTTTCTACTGTTCATTGTTTTCAGGCTGGTTGTAATGGTGCTAGCTAGGTACCAAGCTAAAGCTAGCCCAGAAGTTGCGGTTGAACAAGTAATGCTTTATTACCAACGCGGTATTGTAAACACATCGTTCGTGGCCGGTGTTTGCAGACTTTTGTGTACAGCTTTGACAGTGCTACTTATAGTAGTGGTGGCGCTTGGCTTGCACGTGCAAATTCAGAACACACAACATTCTATAATAGAACTGTGTTACTTGTGTATCTTTTTTGACACACAAAGACCCAAACAGCGTTCCATACATAGGCTAATTCAACTTGAAATATATATATATATCAATGGGCAATCACACTATCTTCTGTTCCATAAAGTTTCTGACTTCTTAAAAGAGGCATTGGTATGCTTCAGGAGGGCTACTATCAAAGTACACTGAGAGGAAGAACAACATTTTGAATTGTGCCTGTCCTACACATGTCTATAGATAGAGATGTACCTGTCTATAGAAAACCATCAGAAGACAAAGGAAACCAAGAGCAGTGGAGATGACTCTCTCTTTACAGTACAGTTTTTATTTGCCAGGAAATAAATTATACAAAAAATAGCTCAAAGTCACAAACCAAAAAATTATAATAATGCAGCACATCTAAGTAGTTGAGTCCAACAGCCAGAATACTCGCATTCAAACAATGTACAGCATTATATCTTTACTCAAAGTAGGGTCACATTAATCTGGTAATGTTATGATTGATAAAACTTAGTTTTCAAGTTTCCACTCAAGGCTCCAGATATGCAAGTAGGGAAGAAGAGGAAGAGATACGGGTCTTATGATTACCCATCTGTTTACCATCATCACAAACACTTAAACACAAACTGAAGCAAGATGTCAGTCTCATAACACAATAAGAGTTGCTCTGACATTTCTGTGCAGCGAAAAACATGAATTGTTACAACAAAAATTGAGTATGTCATTGTTTAATACTGTTTATTTGTTGTTACTCATAAAGTTACCTAAGTTGTGTCATCTTAAAACATTGTTGAACATGGCTAAAATCTAGAGAATAGCTAAGTGTATCAGACGGAGTTACATTAAGTACATTACTCTGATAACATATCTTAAGAATGCGCTAATTGAGTGTGCTAAATTACTAAAATGTAATAACACTTTGCCTACATCCCCAAATGATACCTTATTCCTTATATAGTGCACTACTTTTGAACAGAGCCCTATGGGCCTTGTTCAAAAGTAGTGCACTAAATAGGAAATAGGGTGTCATTTGGGACAAAGACTTCTTCTCTAGGTTGTTTTGATGCAACAACTACAGCAGTGATGCGTAACCATTAATGTCAGATACCAGGGAAGGAAGACATGAAAAAGAAACAACGTTACTAAAACCTGGGCCTGCTGGACACAATGTCATTCAGTGGACGATATCACCACATAAAACTGTCAATAATGATAAACACACACTTTTTATTCACAAAGACAGATATCCTTCAGAGTAACTGTTCTAAAGTTGACGTGGAGGAGAGCCTCTTATTGCCAGTTGACAGGTAGTAGTTATCCACACATGACATTACCCGGTAGAATAAACTATTAACTGTTTTGTCAATAGTCATTGTGTGTACGTGTGTTTCTCATAGGTGTCCTCCACTGTAGAATGGTGGACTATACGGTGCTGCGTAGGTATGTAGTGTGTGTGAAATAAAGCCATGACATCATGATCAAACAATTCATAACTGCTAAATCCCAAGTAATGTTTCCATCATCTGACAATCACTTTGGAATCAATTTAGACACCTCAAGACAATGTGGTTGCATTAAAATCAGAGTGAGAGAAAAGAGGACATTGACACCTAGGTTGCGTCCCAAATGGCACCATATTCCCTACATAGTGCACAACTTTTGACCAGAGCCTTATAGGTCCTGGTCAAAAGTGGTGCACTATATAGGGAATAGGATGCCTTTTGGGGTGCACTGTAATATCCCACAGTACAACATTATCCCAATGCCAGAAGTAAAACTCAAACTAAAAAGAGTAAAAGCGGGATAGTGTTATTAAGTCGTCTCATTCATTTAATCATGTAACATTACTCCAAATCAATAAGTGGCTATGTACACCTAGTAGCCCGCTACAGACCGAACCTATTTATCAAACACTCGCATACAAACACTCGACAGCAACACATTTTTTTTCCTTCTATCATCACCCTCCCCACTCATATCATACTGCAACACACAGTCTTCTGTAAAAGGTTGTGGGTAGGGTACATTAATAGCAACACTGCAGTGCCGTTGCTTTAGCAACATGACCTCATCACAGGAAGTGCTCTAGTAGGAGGGGCTGTCTAGCTATTGCACTGGAGGGATTTTACTGGGGCACCCTATTCCATATATAGGATATCAAATATTTTTCCCTTAGTAGGGAATATATATATATATTTTCCTACACTGCTCAAAAAAACACAATGTAACTCCAAGTCAATCACACTTCTGTGAAATCAAACTGTCCACTTAGGAAGCAACACTGATTGACAATACATCAGGAGACGTGGAGGAGGCCGTAGGAGGGCAACAACCCAGCAGCAGGACCGCTACCTCCGCCTTTGTGCAAGGAGGAGCAGTAGGAGCACTGCCAGAGCCCTGCAAAATGACCTCCAGCAGGCCACAAATGTACATGTGTCTGCTCAAACGGTCAGAAACAGACTCCATGAGGGTGGTATGAGGGCCCGACGTCCACAGGTGGGGGTTGTGCTTACAGCCCAACACCGTGCAGGACGTTTGGCATTTGCCAGAGAACACCAAGATTGGCAAATTCGCCACTGGCGCCCTGTGCTCTTCACAGAGGAAAGCAGGTTCACACTGAGCACGTGACAGTCTGGAGACGCCGTGGAGAACGTTCTGCTGCCTGCAACATCCTCCAGCATGACCGGTTTGGCGGTGGGTCAGTCATGGTGTGGGGTGGTATTTCTTTGGGGGGCTGCATAGCCCTCCATGTGCTCGCCAGAGGTAGCCTGACTGCCATTAGGTACCGAGATGAGATCCTCAGACCCCTTGTGAGACCATATGCTGGTGTGGTTGGCCCTGGGTTCCTCCTAATGCAAGACAATGCTAGACCTCATGTGGCTGCAGTGTGTCAGCAGTTCCTGCAAGAGGAAAGCATTGATGCTATGGACTGGCCCGCCCGTTCCCCAGACCTGAATCCAATTGAGCACATCTGGGACATCATGTCTCGCTCCATCCACCAATGCCATGTTGCACCACAGACTGTCCAGGAGTTGGCGGATGCTTTAGTCCAGGTCTGGGAGGAGATCCCTCAGGAGACCATCCGCCACCTCATCAGGAGCATGCCCAGGTGTTGTAGGGAGGTCATACAGGCACATGGAGGCCACACACACTACTGAGCCTCATTTTGACATTACATCAAAGTTGGATCAGTCTGTAGTGTGGTTTTCCACTTGAATTTTGAGTGTGACTCCAAATCCAGACCTCCATGGGTTGATAAATTTGATTTCCATTGATAATGTGTGATTTTGTTGTCAGCACATTCAACTATGTAAAGAAAAAAGTATTTAATAAGAATATTTCATTCATTCAGATCTAGGATGTGTTATTTTAGTGTTCCCTTTATTTTTTTGAGCAGTGTATATAGGGAACATAAGCTACTTTTTTAACCCATAGAGCTCTGGTCAAAAGTAATGCAGTACCTAGGGAATAGGGTGGCATTTGGGAAGAAACCTGGGTCATGACCAGTCATGACACCCCCTCATGGTCTGACAATAACACACCTGTCATGTCCTGTCCTGCACTGGCTATAGGTGGGGGAGAGAGAAGAATCAAAGATCGCTAGAGAGCTTTGTGACTTCGATCGATTGGATGACGCTGTGCAGCATTTAACGAGAGACACAACACACAAGTGTTCATAGAAATAATGATGAGCATTGAAAAGTAGAATGAAATTGATATATAAAGCCATTCAGACACACTGAAACACAGAAAAGTGCTGATGTTCTCGTTTGTTCTCACCCAGCGACTGGCTGATATGTGAGGAGTCATGATCCTCTCTGAGGGGTGTGGCAGTTGGGGGGGGTGAGATACTCACACACGCACGCGCGATGGGTCCTCAGGTGATTGCAAGACTTCCACAGAGCAACAAGCTGTCAAGGTGCAGACACACATATACATAGACACACACAGTACGTTTGGCAAAATACACTCCTCTCTGTGTCTACTCCATAATGATATAGACCACTAGTCCTCCTGTCTGTCTCTGTGCGGACTGCGTAAGGAGGGTAAGGCAGGGAGAGTTTATTTATTTAATAATGTCTCTACTGTGATACTGAGACTGTCAGTCAGCCCCACTGTCCTCCTGTCCTTCTCCTCCTGGACCCCGAGGGGCACCACAGTCTGAAGACTACACCATCTATCTCATACAGCCAGCCAGCCAACCAACCCTCCAACCAACCCCCCCCCCAGGCCGCAGAGATATTCTCCTTCCTCTTCTTTTGAAACAACCCCTCCTCCTTCCTCCTCTTACTGCATTTCTTCTTCCTTCTGCTGCAGCGAGGGCCCAGCCAGGTCAAGCGGTAGGTAGGTGGTTCCAATCCAGGTAAAGGGGTTCTATGCCATGTAGATAAAGGTGTTGATGTCTGTCTCGTCCCGTTTGATGTATTTGTGTTCGATGAGCCACTCAATCTGTTCCTTGATCATCTTCTTCTGGGGCAGGAACATGTTCTTGAGGATCTCTACCAGTTCTGTCTGTAGCTGAGCGTTACTGATCCTCTTCCTCATCTTCATAATCTGGATGATGGCCTCCTGGAGGGGGGGTGGGTGGGTCAAACAACGTACAGCATTATATATCTTTACTCAATGTCGAGGCACACATTCAACTGGTATTGTTATGATTGTTAAAACCTTGCAGGGTGGAAGGCAGTAGTGCTCCATAAGTCTTTGGGGGGGAAAAAAGTGCTGAAACTTCAGATTCCTCAAGTTGGACCTTTCAATGTGTAAAGTTACCTGGGTTCTTAATATTCTCAGCTGGACGATGCCCTCATTCTCCTCCTCTCTCATTCGCTCTGTGGTCAGCTGCAATCGACCAATCAGATTAATCTTGCCCCTTTTTTGGACCTTGGAGTTTTTACTGAGAAACAGAGACAAAAGAACTCAACATCCGATCAGCCATCACACCTGAAACTGCTCAACATTCCATCCTGGTCCTCAGTAGGAAACCATGACAACAAAGCTTTCATCAACATTCAAACTTCCCCAAAATGAATAATGAGTTAGAATACATACAGTTACATTAACTAAATAGAGCATGAATCAACATGGTAAGCCAAAAGCTGTTGAAGTGAGGTGCAATTAAGGTTGCAAAACACTGCCATATTTCCCAAAAATCCCAGGTTTTCAAGAAATACCTGTGGGAATATTCCTGGATTCAGGATGGAATAAGCAGGAAACTCTGGAATGCTCCAATTAGTACTTCTTTGAAAATGTGAGAATTTGGGGAAAGTTACCAGAGTTTAGCAACCCCAGGTGCATTCAATGCCTTTATTAAGGTCAGTGGGCTAACACAATGTTGTGGGTTCAAAGCTACGTACATGAGAGAGAAGTCCTGGTTGACATAGAACAGGGTGCTGTCTGTGAAGTCTTTAGGGGAGGAGACTGAAGGCTCATAGGACAACACCTGTCTCTTCAGCTTAGGGAACGCTACCAGAGACTAGAGAGGAGACAGCAGAGAGGGAGAAAAAAAGGAGAGGTCATTAGTTTCTTCTCTGTGTATGAATTGTGTTTATATTGGCATGTGTGCTTACATTTTTCAATCCCAGAGAGTGTGAGTGTGTGTGTATAAAGTACCCAGAGTCTGTTTGTGTGTGTTTGTTACCCAGAGTGTGCGTCGTAGCTCAGCATCGGGAAGCTCGGTGGCCAATTTAAGGTTCTCGAAGCTGATTCGCTCCCGCGGCCGCTGGTTCCAGGCAAATAGGACAGCCAGCTGAAAGGTTGTGACCTCCAGGTCATAATGACCCATTTCGTTCTTGAAGGTGATCTAAACACACACACACAAAAACACACACACACAGGGGAGAGGGGGATCACTATGCCGTTGGACATGAGGTGATAGTAATATAATCCATGGAAAAACTACTGAGTGTGTGCGTTTGCTGTGTGTGTGCGCATCTCCCACTCACGATGCCATTGGACATGAGGTGGTGCCAGTGTAGTTTCCTTCCGCTGTGGTTTCTCTTGTAGAAGTCTTCTACCTCTGGGATCAGATCCTCCAGCTCAGTAGGCAGAGACACAAACACCTTCTCACTGCTCCTCGACCAAGCACCCGCATTCAGGATCTTTATATTCACACTGTCAGCTGGAGCGAGACAGAGAGACAGAAACAGAGAGAGACAGAGAAAAAGAGGCAGAGGCACAGAGAGAGAGAGAGAGAATTTGTGTATTACTATGGTACACCAGCTGGTGGAGTATTGTGGCTTAGTTTGTGTTTGTTACCTGGTAAAGCCAGCTTGTTGTGTTTGTGCATCTCCTTGAAGACCTGGTTGAGATCATCCGATACTTTAATGTCCTGGAACATCCTCGCCAGCTTATTCACATAGTCTGCAGGCATCCCCACCTCCTACACGCACACACACAGACCCAGTGGAAAAAACTCAATCAAAAGGGGATATAGATAGATAGAGATAGAGAGAGAGAGAGAGTGTGTGTGTGTGTTCTTACCCTGAGCCACTCCACCATGTTCTCTTCTATTTCGCTGTCGGCTGAGATGTCCAGGATCAGTCTTCTGGTCAGGTGGGCTTTATGGTACCTCATAAACACATCCTTATTCTGAACATACTTCAATACCAGCAACTAGAGAGAGAAGGGAGGGAGGGAGCGAGAACACATCCTTATTCTGAACATACTTCAATACCAGTAACTAGAGAGAGAAGGGAGGGAGGGAGCGAGAACACATCCTTATTCTGAACATACTTCAACACAAGCAACTAGAATAGGTGGTGGTGGTGGGGGTAGAAGACTATGGATGCATCCAATTTCTACGCCCTTCTCTGAAAGTGCACACTTCCCGTCATGGATTTCACAACAGCCAATGCTTACACCAATCCAATGCTTGAGAATCAGGGCTCATTCTACAGTACTAGGGGAGAGTCTCACCACTTCTTTGAGTTTGAGTTCTATCTCCTCTGATGTGAGTTTCTTGCTCAGGGTTGTTTTCCTCAGCAGCATGTCACAGTAGTTAGCTAGCAGCTCTGGACACTTCGACTCTGGCTGGGTCTTCAGACCTACCCTGTAAAGACACACACACAGATTAATAGTACACATAGAAATCTAATTACTAGAACAGGCCTCCACATTCAAGTCTGGCTGCGTCCCAATTCTCCACCCCTTTTCTGAAGTCTACATGTGCACACTTTCCTCCAGCCAATGGTTACACTGATCATGTGCTTTTAAATCCATGATGTGGAGTGTGAAAATGCACCCCTCAGGAAAAGGGTAAAGAATCAGGATGCAGCTCATATTCTGTGATGGGTGGACTAGCAGCCATATTGACCCATAACCAAGGAATATAATATAAACATACAACCCAGGTTTGTCTCACCCTTTCTGTTTGAGTGGCAGCTCCAGTTTAAAAATGGTGGCATCGTTCACCACAGCTTTGTAGGCCTGAAGAGAAACACAGAACTGTCAAACCTCCCGCTATCCCCCCCTTTTTTTCTCCTCCTCCGTCCACCCCCCTTTTCTCTCCACCCCTCCGTTACATCTGCTCTCTTCAACCCTTTACTCTCGCTTAATGTCTCTGCCCTCACATCCCCCGTTTTCTCCTCCATCCCCCCTTCTCTCCACCCCTCCCTTCACCCCCTTTTGTCTCGCTGTATGCATGTACAGTACCAGTCAAACATTTGGACACACCTGCTCTTTCAAGGGTTTTTTATTTTTTCTACATTGTAGAATAATAGTGAAGACGTCAAAACAATGAAGTAACACACATGGAATCATGTAGTAGCCCAAAAAAGTGCTATTTTATATTATATTTTATATTCTTAAAGTAGCCACCCTTTACCTTAATGACAGCTTTGCACACTCTTGGCATTCTCTCAACCAGCTTCATGAGGTTGTCACCTGGAATGCATTTCAATTAACAGGTGTGCCTTGTTAAACGTGAATTTTGTGGAATTTCTGTCCGTCTTAATGCATTTGAACTGATGGTTTCAGATTTCTAAACTTTGAATATTATTAGTCATCAGTTATACTAGAGACAAAAGGGGTGCCATAGTCTAGGGTCTACACCAGAAGTTAATGGGTATCTGTAGGAGTGAATATGGATATGGTAGATGTAGTTAAGCTTGGAATGTACTGAGTGACAGAAAGACGATCACATGTTGGCAGGCACTGATAAGGGTGGAGAGCTGTGGATTAGTGAGGAAGGGGGTCAGGTCAGATTAAGGGAGAAGGAACAGTTTATTGCCGGTATCACTTAATTCCCTGCCTAAAAACAAAGATGTAATGTTTAGCGAGAAGGAGGAGACTCCACCCCAAATTGGGGTGTATATATACCACCACTGGTGGAACCACGTCTTTGTCTTATGTAGCTGTATTGACCCAATGGGTGAATAAAATTGGTTGGAGCTTTCAGTGTCTATTGATGTCTTACTCTGATATTTAGAACCTAACAGAGCCAATCAGTTGTGTTGTGACAAGGTAGGGGTGGTATACAGAAGATAGCCTTATTTGGTAAAAGTCCAAATCCATATTATGGCAAGAACAGCTTAAATAAGTAAAGAGAAATGACAGCCCATCATTACTTTAGGACATGAAGGTCAGTCAATCCGTAATATTTCAAGAACTTTGAAAGTTTCTTCAAGTGCTGTCGCAAAAACCTTGAAGCACTATGATGAAACTGGCTCACATGAGGACCGCCACAGGAAAAGAAGACCCAGAGTTACCTCTGCTGCAGAGGATATGTTCATTAGAGTTACCAGCCAGTGGAGGAGGTGTTAAACCTATTGAAGTCATTACCTGATGGTAAATCTACAGGTTATGGTCTTATGGACAATTTTTTGCTTCACTGTGCTGCTCCCCAGATTGCAGTTCCACTGAGATACATATTTAATTGGTCACTGGAAAAGGGGATGTTTGCAAATGTATGGAAGCATCCGAAACTGTGTCCTATTCCGAAAGACAGCAAAGAACCTATTACTCCTGCTAATAGTCAACCAATTAGTCTACTCCCTACACTCAGTAAGATATTGGAGGGTATTGTGAGTAGACAAATGTGGGAGTACTTGGAAAATAATGATCTGATTACAGCCAATCAGCATGCTTATCGCAAAAACCATTCCACTACCACTGCATTGCTTGACATGAATGATCAGTGGCTCAATGCTATGGATAATGGCAAATTTGTAGGTGTACTATTTTTAGACTTCAGTGCAGCATTTGATTTAGTGGATCATGAAATAATTGACCAAATTAAGGCATTATGGTTTTAAGGAGGTAGCATTGAATTGGGTACAGTCATATCTAACTGACAGGAAACAGTCCACCTATATCAATGGTTCATTTTCTTCTCCTAATGTGTTAAACTGTGGAATACCGCAGGGCAGCTGCATTGGGCCAATTCTTTATTTAATATATACCAACAACCCTATGCCTTGGTTGAAACTCAATCTACAATATTTGCAGATTATACTACAATTTATGCAGCAAGACAATCGGTTCAACAGGCTTTACAATGAGATTTGGAGAATATCAGGAAGTGGGTTTGCCAAAACAAACTTGTTTTAAACACCAAGAAAACCAAAGTTAAGTTGGTCTGTTCAACTAGGAAAAGGCCAAAACAGCATGGGATACAATTAAGTATGGGAGGAGTACAAATTGAAGAAGTGGCAGAAACCAAACTATTGGGAGTGCAGCTAGACAACTGCTTATCATGGTCATCTCAAATAACTAATCTATGTAAAAAAATATATATTAAAACCGCATGCATAATCAGAGGGATAGCTAAATATTTACCAGGAAAAATTATTCAGCAAATAACACAAGCATTAATTGAGAGTTAGGTGAACTACTGTTCGGTGGTCTGGGGAAATGCATCATCAAGTGAAGTTAGGAGACTGCAGAATGCACAGAATAAAGCAGCAAGGATTGTTTTAAGGTGAAGATATGGTTCTTCTGTTGCAGTCATGCGCAGTGTCCTTGGTTGGTCATCAATCGACAAGGTAATTAAAAAAAACATGCTTATTTTATAATATACATCATTTAAAACGGCCAAGTTCTATTCACAACGGTATTCAGTTGGTAAGAGACACATTCTGTAAATACTAGGAATAGATTGGCCACCATCTATGCGTTATCCAGACAGAAAAGAGAAATAGGCATTTTGATTTAGAGCAATACAGAAATGGAATAAATTAACTGAGCAAACTAGAAAACTTTCAATATATAAATGTATATATATATTTTTTTAAATATAGTATATAGAAATGTTGTGGGATTATAGTAGATGAAGAATCAATATTTTTTTTAGATTGAGTATTTATTGGGTCATTATGCATGTTTGTAATAGTGTGTTATATGTGAAAGTGTGTTTGTATTATAAATTGTATTTTAATGTTTAAGGACTCTTGGAAGATTAGTCCAAATGGGGACTAAAAGAGATTCAAATCAAATCAAACCAGCCCAACTAAATGCTTCACAGAGTGCAGGTAACAGACACATCTCAACATCAACTGTTCAGAGGATACTGCATGAATCAGGCTTCATGGTCAAATTGCTACAAAGAAACTAATACTAAAAGACACCAATAAAAAGAAGAGACTTGCTTGGGTCAAAGAACACGAGCAATGGACATTAGACTGGTGGAAATCTGTCCTTTGGTCTGATGAGTCCAAATTTGAGATTTTTGGTTCCAACCGCAGTGTCTTTCTGAGATGGAGAGTAGGTGAACGGATGATCTCCGCATGTGTTGTTCCCACCAAGAAGCATGGAGGTGGTGGTGTGATGGTGCTTTGCTGGTGACACTGTCAGTGATTTATTTAGAATTCAAGGCTATTTGACCAAGAAGGAGAGTGATGGAGTGCTGCATCAGATGACCTGACCTCAACCCAATTGAGATGGTTTGGGAAGTGTTGGACCGCAGAGTGAAGAAAAGCAGCCAATAAGTATTCCGTTTAATTGGGAATTCCTTCAAGATTGTTGGAAAAGCATTCCAGGTGAAGCTGATTGAGAGAATGGCAAGAGTGTGCAAAGCTGTCATGAAGCCAAAGGGTGGCTACTTTGAAGAATCTCAAATATAAATCTATTTTGATTTGTTCAACACTTCTTTGGTTACTACATGATTCTATATGTGTTATTTCATAGTTTTGATGTCTTCACTATTATTCTATAATGTAGAAAATACAAAAAATAAAGAAAAACTCGAATGAGTAGGTGTGTCCAAACCTTTGACTGGTGCTGTATGTGTATGTGTGTACCTTGTCTCTGGCGGTGAGGAATCGAGGGTCATCCTGAAAAGCCTCCTTCACCAGTTTACTGAAACGGTTAAACAATGTCAGCAGCTGCTCCACGTACTTCTCAGAGTCCTACACACCGGAATAAAAAGAGAAACATACAGATATACTGTATGTTACAGATACATTTTGAGTGAGTGTGTGTATATACAGTGGTGCAAAAAGTATTTAGTCAGCCACCAATTAGGCAAGTTCTTCCACTTAAAAAGATGAGAGAGGCCTGTAATTTTCATCATAGGTACACTTCAACTATGACAGACAAAATGAGAAAAAAAATCCAGAAAATCACATTGTAGGATTTTGAATGAATTTATTTGCAAATTATGGTGGAAAATAAGTATTTGGTCAATAACAAAAGTTTCTCAATACTTTGCTAAATACCCTTTGTTGGCAATGACAGAGGTCAAACGTTTTCTGTAAGTCTTCACAAGGTTTTCACACACTGTTGCTGGTATTTTGGCCCATTCCTCCATGCAGATCTCCTCTAGAGCAGTGATGTTTTGGGGCTGTTGCTGGGCAACACAGACTTTCAACTTCCTCCAAAGATGTTCTATGGGGTTGAGATCTGGAGACTGGCTAGGCCACTCCAGGACTTTGAAATGCTTCTTACGAAGCCACTCCTTCGTTGCCCGGGCGGTGTGTTTGGGATCATTGTCATGCTGAAAGACCCAGCCACGTTTCATCTTCAATGCCCTTGCTGATGGAAGGAGGTTTTCACTCAAAATCTCACGATACATGGCCCCATTCATACTTTCCTTTACACAAAGCATGATGTTTCCACCCCATGCTTCACAGTAGGTATGGTGTTCTTCGGATGCAACTCAGCATTCTTTGTCCTCCAAACACGACGAGTTGAGTTTTTACCAAAAAGTTATATTTTGGTTTCATCTGACCATATGACATTCTCCCAATCTTCTTCTGGATCATCCAAATGCTCTCTAGCAAACTTCAGACGGGCCTGAACATGTACTGGCTTAAGCAGGGGGACACGTCTGGCACTGCAGGATTTGAGTCCCTGGCAGCGTAGTGTGTTACTGATGGTAGGCTTTGTTACTTTGGTCCCAGCTCTCTGCAGGTCATTCACTAGGTGTGGTTCTGTGATTTTTGCTCACCGTTCTTGTGATCATTTTGACCCCATGGGGTGAGATCTTGCGTGGAGCCCCAGATCAAGGGAGATTATCAGTAGTCTTGTATGTCTTCCATTTCCTAATAATTGCTCCCACAGTTGATTTCTTCAAACCAAGCTGCTTACCTATTGCAGATTCAGTCTTCCCAGCCTGGTACAGGTCTACAATTTTGTTTCTGGTGTCCTTTGACAGCTCTTTGGTCTTGGCCATAGTGGAGTTTGGAGTGTGACTGTTTGAGGTTGTGGACAGGTGTATTTTATACTGATAACAAGTTCAAACAGGTGCCATTAATATAGGTAACGAGTGGAGGACAGAGGAGCCTCTGTGAGAGCCAGAAATCTTGCTTGTTTGTAGGTGACCAAATACTTATTTTCCACCATAATTTGCAAATAAATGTGATACAATGTGATTTTCTGGATTTTTTTTCTCATTTTGTCTGTCATAGTTAAAGTGTACCTATGATGAAAATTACAGGCCTCTCTCATCTTTTTAAGTGGGAGAACTTGCACAATTGGTGGCTGACTAAATACTTTTTTGCCCCACTGTACATGTTTTACTACACTTACTAGTACCAGAAGTCCTCACAAAAATATTAAACCAACTAAAATTCAGAGAAGTGAAGACATTTTAGGCTTTGGGTTAAAATTAGGGTTAGGTTTAGGCGTTACGGTTAGGTTTAGGAGTTAGGGTTTAAGGAAAATAGGATTTTAAATGGTAATCAATTGTTGGTCCCCAAAAAGTCCTCACAAGTATAGTAAAACATGGCTCTGTGTGTGTGTACATACAGAAGTGATAGTCTCTGCAGCAGCCACCATATCAGCCAGCCCAGCGTTCATGATGTGATCCTCCAGATCTTTCAGCATGGGCTCTATCCCACTAGGAACCTTATCCATCAGGGAAAACATCAGGTGGAGCTCTGCAGGGTGAAGGACATTCACGTCACACAAAGAAGGACCCTCTTCTATAACCGGACCCAAGGTTGGTAGGTAACAGTAGTAATGCAACATGTTACTCACTGTCTGTCTCGTTGCGTTTGATCATGCCGGGACATTCAGCCAGGATGGTTTCTTTAAACGACGTCACCAGAGCGTTCACACAACATTCCATCAGCTGGAGAGAGACAACAGAGACTAACATTGGTCTACATGACATCATCATCTCTTGACTGTGAATATGAGTTTAAACCAGTCTATACAGCCTCATGGGTAAACCGTCTACTCACAGCTTGGACAGAGTTACATTCACGACGAGTCTCAAGGTATCGAACTGCCCTCTTCTCCTCTTCTCTTAGCTTTGTGTCTGCCTGCAAGACACACACACAGTCAGTGAATGTATACACACTCACTGAGAGACATTGTCACAACACACACACAGAGCGCAGTCCTTACATATTTCATGTAGTTCTGGACTCCGTTCTGCTGTAGGTATGATGGGGCCTGTGTTCTGTAGAACCTCTCAGTTGAGTCCAGGTAGGCCTTCTCAAAGTTATCTCTGTAGATCTGGAGCTTGTCTTCAGGGTTAGAGCACAGGTTGACTACAAAACGCAAGCACACACACACACTTTGTCAAAATACCGAAAACATACCATACTTCACAAAAACTTCCCATATAAAATGTGTGGATATTAGCCACTCAGGGTGTATATGTCCTACCGTATGATTCTCGTACTCCTATAACCAGCTGGGAGTCAAAAGCCTCTCCCAGCCTCTCAGCATGAACCAGCTTCATAGCACTGTCCTGAAGACGGCTCTTTATGTTGGAGAAGATTGACTCGTTCCATGTGTCCAACATCAACTAGAGGAGAGGCAGAGGGGGATATACATATATAAATAAGAGAGAGAAAAAGCAGGACAAGACAATTGATGAATAACATCAAAAAGAAGAGCATTGTCCATCTCTCCCCTCCCTACGTACGATGCTGTAGTCTACATTAGACTCATTGTTGCTGCCCTGCCTCTCTCCTTCCTCCTCTCCCTCATTCCCCTCTCCTCACCTTGCGTACAATGCTGTCCTCAACGTTAGACTTCTTGTTGCTGCCCTGCTTCCCCATCAGTGTGATCTCCAGCTGACAGAAGGGTTTGGGCAGGATGTCACACTGCGTGAAGAACTTTCGCCACTCCACAATGTAGGCCTTCAGCAACGCTGTGTCATCCTGGTGACTCAACACACGCTGCCATGGAAACAGGTCAGAGGTTAGGTCAGAGACAGCTTGCATAGGTAGAGGTTAGGATTCAGAGGTTTAAGGGTCAGCCTCTTGCCTACAACTGTTATCACTGTACTGGAAAGGGGTGTGTGTGTGTGTGTATGTGTGTTTGTGCGAAGAATGGCACATTCCAACCTCAAATGGGATTTCAACCATTACCGAAACCCTTCCCCTGTAACCCACTGTTCCACTTACATTCTGAGCTTGTTTGATGAAGTCTAGGATGTCTTCTTTGAGGGCCTGGTGGATCTTAGCTGGGCCCTTATCATCCCACAGACACACAGCATGGACGTCTCTGCAACACAAAATAACAAGCGCGGGGTTTGTGTGTGTGTGCGGTTGCAGTATGTGTGTGTGTCTTCTGTGCAGTTTGGTGTGGTGTGATGCAGTGTGTGTGTCTTACGAGAAGAGGTCAAACCACTGCTGCTTGGTGACAGCCTCCTGTCTCAGCAGCTTGAGAACAATGGGCCTCATCAAGTCCCACTTGTCCTCAAACTGCAAGGAGCCTTTATTCTGGAGAGAGATGATACTACTGTTACTACTCACTACATCTATACTGTTACTACTCAGGGTTGTATTCATTAGTACACACGGTGGGAAATGTTTGGCAACAGAAAATGAAAACAAGCATTTCTATTTGGACAATTTAAAGTAGTCACTCTCTGTTTCGGCCTGTTTGCTTATATTTTGTGCCTAGTGAATATGACCCAGGACTCACTAGAACTACTGTCAAACTGCAATGGGACATTATTCTGGAAAGAAACAAACAATTACTTTTACCACCTGTCACTTAGTATCTCAGACTACAGAGTGCCTTCACTCTGCAGAGAGATGACACCACACACGACCCAGTATCTAGAGCCATTCATTCTGGAGAGAGAAGCGAACAACACTGTTCCTACATACTAACCCATTACCCAGTAATTTGCTTCTGACGCTGTTCTGAATCAAATTGTATGTTTAATAGTAGTTTTCTATTATATTATTTTAAAACATAACGTTACAATGGTTTAGTTCGCTAAAATAAATCCGGCTTCAACTAAAACCTTAGCTACAGACTACATTGGCAACAGTGTAGTTGCACCCAACTTTGATCAATCTGTAGCAGTCAAGACTGTATGTACAGTTTGCTGTGCTGGAGAACTGACAAACAGAACTAATGTAATGTTAGCTTGCCAATTCAGCTGATTGTTCCAACACCTGCACAAGCCTTTGCATATTCTCTTACAGTTTGATGTGGACAGACAACCGTTACTACAATGAACTGTGAATTATATTATTGATTAACTATCAATTTAAAAGACGAAATGCTTATGCCGGTGACAACTGTATTGCACGTTAGGCAGATGGCTGGTTAGCTAAATTATCTTAGCATCCCTTGCTAGCTAACTAGCAAGAGAGACCTTTCTGTTGCCTTAAATGCAACAACAACAAAAAACTGTCACACAGTGTTCGTGGTCAGGTTTGTTTTTAACTCATTCATGAACTTATTTACATCCAGACTATGGGCATTGGGAGCATAATTACGTGTTCAATTCCAGGTAAAATGTTGAAGTGAAGAGGCTCTTACCTTTAACAAATTAGACGTCGCCATGTTTCCTCCAACTTGTGCCCTCCTCGCGCAGTCTCGCGAGAGTATGGTTGGAGGGAATTGGGTAACGTAGCTACTGACTTAAAAATAAACAGAGATAAAGGCTAGATATTTGTCCAGTTTACAGTATTGTGTCATTACATTTTCACTGCCCTTGTTATGTGCTGCTCTTTGTCTACTAAATGCACATAAGACACTGCACCAACTAGGATATTGCAGGTGTTGGAAGGTAAATACAGTAGGCCACTGGGCTGGGCCAGTGCTAAACTTAGCTGCCGTGGACTTGACTGCCATGGAACCACTGAGTTCTATTAAAGGTCATTGCATGGTATGTACAGTAGCTATGTGACTTGGAGACAAGCAAGTAACATAGAGAAGGGATATGCAACACAGCCTTCCTCCTTCCTCTTTTTTCCTTCCTTTATTCATTCAAGCCTTTCCTCCCACTTTCCTTCCTTGGGTAGAGTAATTACCTGGCTGAAATGAAGTAATCACGATCTAAATACCCCCCAACCCCCTCCCCCATTTTCACACACTTTGTACCACACACTTTCATCACTACAGCTATCATCTGAAAACACTAAGTAGTCTTTGCACTTTGATTAGAGAACACTGTTAATCATTCATCCCAGGCAGCACAGTAGACATTTAAAAGCCCCAGGACAGGCAGCACACAGCAGTGTATTCCCCATCCCAGGATCCCACTGTTACAGAGATACAACATGGCTGAGATGGACCCAGATGGGATTATAGCTACAGACCCCAGAAATAATTATGATAGAAAATGCCTTATTATCCGGAAGCTTCTGAAGTTCAACCCTAAACAAGTGTTTACATGGTGAGTCTGGGGGGAATGTTATATCAGTGATTATCTGCATCCCATCTGGCAACCTAGCCTTAATATATTGCACTACTTTTAACCAGCTCCCTATGGGCTCTGATCGAAAGTAGAGCTCTATATAGGGAATACGGTGCCATGTCGGACAGATAGTGACATAGTGGAGATCTATCAATGTCTAAGAGTGGAGGGTTTCCACTGTCCAGTAGTTGTGAATGTCCCTGGCGGCTACCATACAGATGCCTGGACTGAGTTGTGATAAAACCCTTATGAAGACTATAGGGCCAAAACATGTTGGTTTTTACCAATAAAGACCCAGTTTTATCAACTTCTACTGTCTTCCAGAGTTTCTGAATTTCTGCTTCACTTATGCATTGTCCTAACAGGCAGCTGGTGAAGACAGTAGCCATGGGTCAGGGTTTGGCTGTTCTCATGTGTGGCACAGCAGTAACATCCCAGTACCTGGCTTCAGACTACCACGTGGACGCGCCCATGCTCCAGAGCTTTATGAGCTATGCACTGCTCTGCATCACCTACACCACCGCTCTGCTGTTCAGAACAGGTACACACACACTCACGCACACCAACATGCTGTTCTGAAGAACAGGTAGTCTCTCTCACACACACCACCCCAGGGCGCTCCTCATCAGAATAGTGCAGTTGTGAACTCTGTAAAATGTTATAATTGTGTAGCAGTGCAATAACCTCCAGGCTACCCTCTCCTAACGTACTGTAGGGGATGGCAATATGTTTCAGATTTTAAAGAAGAGGTGGTGGATGTATCTCCTAGTAGGCTTGGTGGACGTCGAGGCTAACTACACAGTGGTTAAAGCTTACCAGTACACTACACTCACCAGTATACAGGTCAGAACTACGAGAGGGTGTGTGTATGTTTTTGTGTGTGTGCGAGTTTGCGTGCCTGCAGGCATGCATATGTGTGTGTGCATGTGTGTGTGTGCTGAGTTATGTCAATGTATGTGACTATTCTGGTGTGTCTCTCTGTCTTCCAGCTGCTGGACTGTTTTGTGATCCCTGTGTTGATGATACTCTCCTGCTGGTTCCTGAAGACGTGCTACAGACCCGTCCACTACATATCTGTGTGTGTCTGTCTGCTGGGGGTGGGGGCCATGGTGGGAGCTGACCTACTGGCTGGACGAGACTTGGGATCCAGTAAGAACCCACTCCATTCTTTCGTTAATTCATTAATTATTTAATTCAATCTCTCAGTTCATATCATAATAAATAGTAACATATTAACCTCACCTCTTTCCTCATCCTCCTCTCCTATCTCGCTCCTCTCCTCCCTCTCTCCTAGCCTCAGACGTTCTGCTAGGTGATGGCTTGGTCCTGCTCAGTGCCAGTCTATATGCTGTGTCTAACTTGTGTCAGGAGTACATCGTCAAACACCTCAGCAGTGTAGAGTTCCTAGGCATGGTCGGCCTGTTCGGCACACTCATCAGTGGCATACAGCTGTAAGTGTGTGTGTTTACGTGTGTGTGCGCATGCGTGTGGATGTGTGTTGAGTGTACATGTTCGGTGAGAAGGTAGTAGAATGGGAATGTGGTTGATTTGAGTGGTCTGCTGTGTTCCTACAGGGGTGTTCTGGAGCATAACAACATGGCAAACATCCAATGGGACTGGCGAATCGGTTAGTACCACATAAAACAAAATATACAAGTAACTGGCTAAATAAACTCTTGAGTAAATGAGGGATTCATAGTATATTGAAAGCAGGTACTTCCACACAGGTGTGGTCCCTGAGTTAATTAAGCAATTAACATCCCATCATGCTTAGGGTCATGTAAAAAATGCCCAGTTGCACATTATTTTGGCTACCATGACTGGAGAAAGAGAACTCAGTGACATTAAAAGAGGGGTCTCAAAGGTGCATAGGGGGTGAAAAGGGTGTGTGTGAGAGTGTGTGTATTTATGTGTGTGTGTGTGTGTCTCAGTCACCAGATCTCAACACAATTGAACACTTATGGGAGATTCTGGAGTGGCTTAGGCAGCGTTTTCCACCACCATCAACAAAACACCAAATCATGTAATTTCTAATGGAATAATGGTGTTGCATCCCTCCAATATAGTACCAGACACTTGTAGAATCTATGCCTGGTGCACTGAAGCTGTTGTGGCAGCTCGTGGTGACCCAACTCCCTATTAAGACACTTTATGTTGGTGCTTCCTTTATTTTGGCAGTTACCTGTATATTTGTTGACATTTTTTAAATGATTTGTTTTATTAAAGAGACAGGACAGTGTAGAAGAAGGAAAGTAAGGAGAGGGTTAGTTACAAAGTAGTTGTGGGTCCGCAGATTCGGTAGTGTAAACGACTAGACCACCCCAGGGCACCGGTTATTACCTCTCTCTTAGGGTTACAGACGTGGTGGTGGTTACTGATGTTTTGGTGGCAAGGTTACAGAGAGTACAGAATGTGTGCTGTGTTAGCTTGCAGAAGTACAGTTTCCACATACAGCTCTTTGCTGCTCTTTATCTTGGGTTTTATGGGAGCTGCAACAGTTGATCTACCTTGTTAATAATACTTTCTGCCCTGTATAATGACTGTATGTGTTTTCTGTTCAGGCCTATTGTTCTCTGACTACACCCAGTACCGCTGTATAAATGAGTAGAGAGAGTAGAGTAGTAGTACTCTGTTGATTCCAACTTGGGAAATTGTTTAATCACCACAAGCATAATCAATGTTACAAAACACAAGACAAGGATCAATAATATTCAGATAATAACACATAATAAAATATTAAAAAGACAGATGCACCTGTGATAAGAGAGCCAAGTAAAATATATTAGAAATCCTGTTGTCGGTCATACTCTGCGAAAACAAGGATCAGCAATGTATAGTATGTTCATTTTATAATGTATACTTCTTCTCTCCCCAGGCCTGCTGTTTGCTGGCTATGCCCTGTGTATGTACACCCTGTACAGCTGTATGCCCATAGTGGTCAGGAAGACCAGTGCTACAGCAGTCAACCTCTCCCTGCTCACTGAAGACCTCCTCAGCCTCTTCTGTGGCCTGTTTCTCTTTCAATACACAGTTAGTATACACACACATACACACACACACACACACAGCAGAAACACTGAGGATAGTGGGTACAGCAGGTTGAGACATTTAACAGTTCAGTTAGTGATTGTGTTTCTGAACAGATAAAGAGATGAGTTAATCAATGATTTGATGACTCCATAGATGGATGATAGATTGATGGTTGCTGCTAAACTATGTCTGTACTCACTGTAATCTCTGTCAAACTTGTCGAATCTAATCTCTGTGAGATCAAGGAGACAGTAGTGATAAGATGAGTACCCAGAAACAGAGGTAGAGCTGTCCTGATCACAGGACATAGCTGACCTTATCTTAAAACATCTTAGTCGTGCAGAGAAATCCCCTGGTCACCGTGTCCCTGTTCAGTGTATTGATGACTGTTGTTAATGCGTAATCTACTATGGCCTCATATAGCTCATCTGGTGTGTGTGTGGGTGTGTAGTTCTCAGGTCTGTATATTGTGTCTCTGGTGATCATCCTGGTGGGCTTTGTCTCCTTCAACGCTGTGGCAACGACCCCTAACCCTGCAGACCCTATCACCCCCTCTGTGGGCTGGAAGGAGGGTGGCTATGACAACCCTGATGACATCATCAATGAAGAAGTAGTGGTGGAGGTCTTGGAGGAGCAGGAAGAGGAAGAGGGTGAATGCTCAGGGGTATCGTGGAATCAGAGAACACAGTATGAGGAAGTACCGGCGATGTGATCTGATCTACTAGACGAGCACTTCCCAAGAGTCTATAGCTGTTCATCTCCTTGTCTCCTTTCTTTCATTCTTACCATTCTAATAGATCTACAGATTCACCGGTGTACTGTTGAAGTCGGAAGTTTACATTACACTAGGTTGAAGTCATTAAAACTTGTTTTTCAACCACTCTACAAATTTCTTGTTAACAAACTATAGTTTTGGCAAGTCGGTTAGGACATCTACTTTCTGCATGACACAAGTAATTTTTCCAAAATTGTTTACAGACAGATTATTTCACTTATAATTCACTGTATCACAATTCCAGTGGGTCAGAAGTTTACATACACCAAGTTGACTGTGCCTTTAAACAGCTTGGAAAATTCCAGAAAATTATGTTATGGCTTGAGAAGCGTCTGATAGGCTAATTGACATAATTTGAGTAAATTAGAGTTGAATCTGTGGATGTATTTCAAGGCCTACTTTCCAGCTCAGTGCCTCTTTGCTTGACATCATGGGAAAATCAAAAGAAATCAGCCAAGACCTAAAAAAAAAAATGGTAGACCTCCACAAGTCTGGTTCATCCTTGGGAGCAATTTCCAAACGCCTGAAGGTACCACGTTCATCTGTACAAACAATAGCACACAAGTATAAACACCATGGGACCAAGCAGCCATCATACCGCTCAGGAAGGAGACACGTTCTGTCTCCTAGAGATGAACGCACTTTGGTGTGAAAAGTGCAAATCAATCCCAGAACAACAGCAAAGGACCTTGTGAAGATGCTGGAGGAAACAGATACAAAATTATCTATATCCACAGTAAAACGAGTCCTATATCGACATAACCTGAAAGGCCGCTCAGCAAGGAAGAAGCCACTGCTCCAAAACCGCCATAAAAAAGCCAGACTATGGTTTGCAACTGCACATGGGGACAAATAGCACTTTTTGGAGAAATGTCCTCTGGTCTGATGAAACAAAAATAGATCTATTTGGCCATAATACCATCATTATGTTTGGAGGAAAAAGGGGGAGGCTTGCAAGTCAAAGAACACCATCCCAACCGTGAAGCACGGGGGTGGCAGCATCATGTTGTGGGGGTGCTTTGTTGCAGGAGGGACTGGTGCACTTCACAAAATAGATGGCATCATGAGGATGGAAAATGATGTGAATAAATTGAAGCAACATCTCAAGACATCAGTCAGGAAGTAAGCTTGGTCGCAAATGGGTCTTCCAAATGGACAATGACCCCAAGCATACTTCCAAAGTTGTGGCAAAATGGCTTAAAATCAAGGTATTGGAGTGGCCATCACAAAGCCCTGAACTCAATCCTATAGAAAATTTGTGGGCAGAACTGAAAAAGCGTGTGCGAGCAAGGAGGCCGACAAACCTGACTCCGTTACACCAGCTCTGTCAGGAGGAATGGGCCAAAATTCACCCAACTTATTGTGGGAAGCTTGTGGTAGGCTACCCGAAATGTTTGACTCAAGTTAAGCAATTTAAAGGCAATGCTACAGAATACTAATTGGGTGTATGTAAACTTGTGACCCACTGGGAATGTGACGAAAGAAATAAAAGCTGAAAGAAATAATTCTCTGTAGTATTATTCTGACATTTCACTTTCTTAAAATAAAGTGCTGATCCTAACTGACCTAAGACATGGATTGTGAAGAACTGAGTTTAAAAGTATTTGGCTAAGGTGTATGTACACTTCCTTCAGTTGTATGTACAGTATAGGTCTTTTGTATTAGTTGTAATATTTCTCCACTAGTTGACTTGGCAGGAGGAATGATAAATGTTTTATTCCACATTCATTGTGGGGTGTGTCAATTTAATGAGTGAGTCTTCATTGATATCAAACATAAACCCAATTTTAAGCAAGATATTTTCACATGAAGATAGACATGTTCTATATTAACTGCAGGTCTCAATGCGTGAAACATCACCTGATTAAATAATAATACATTGAGACAACAAAACAAAAAACATAGACAGTTGAAATACTTTATACTTGAAATCTTGGAATGAGGTCGCAGGTTGAGTATTTTTCACTTCATGGCTTCGCTCTTCCGGTAGGGTAGAGAGCTGTCCGTGGTGCCGAAACCTTTAGTAGCACGCGCACAATATTGTTAACAAACATCGGATCTGATCAGCTGATCAAATCTATGGACAAAAAACGTTGTTTTTCCCGAGGTAGTGCTCGTCAAATACTTTATTATAAACAGTTAGCGAACTAATAGTCTGCTTTGTGATTCACTCAATATATGATGCTAAACAAGGCACAGAAGCAATGCTACTGATCTGCTTTGGGACAAATGTAGACACATGTGACATGTGGAATGTAGACACGACCTCCGTGTGTTCACAGACAGTTGAGGTATAATAAGGTAGACTGCATGCAAATGTTTTTCTTACCCCTCTCCCTCTGTCAATCAATCTTCCATCTCTCTCCCTGAATCCTAAACGGTCTAATCAGCTCCACATGAATGATATATAGATAGACTACTAGGCTATAGAGCTTGCACAGCCCCATATGGAAAATAATCATGAAAATCGAATAAGAATCTTGAATGGCAGAAGAACATTGTTTTTTCCAAAAAACTAAGTAATCTAATAAGAATCTAGTAAGATGTTGTATGTTTTTCCTTATATGGCAGTGTTGTATTTGAATATGTGTTACTTATATGACATATGACAATTGAATACATGATTGTGGTGCATTTCCATATTTGAGACAAAATATATGAATTATGTTCTGAGAGTGTAACCTCTAAAAGATAAATGTTTTTCTTGTAGGTTTGACATTGTGTTTTAAAAACAATGACAATTACTATTAGAAAATACAGTATTTGTAAATAAAAGTTCAAATATGAGATTCCATGGTTAAGGCTGGGTAGAACCTCCTACTGGACAGTTGATTCATCTACAGCTATGCAGGGTTTTAATCAAACCCAGCCCTGACTACTACCAATGTGCCATTGTGAGAATGATCGTTGAAAGATCCCCACTTAATAGCTAATTAGACTCACTGCTACTATCAAAGCCATTCCTTCTCCTCCTCTCCTCTTCCTTCTCTCCTCCTCCACCTCATCATCCTCTACCTGTCCTCCTCTTCTCATTCAGTTGATGCCCCTAGTTTGCATAAAATACAACCTTAGAACATAAAAGTGATATTAACATTTTTGTTTCTGTCCCGGGCTCTGGAGCGATCATGGACCCACGGTCTGAGGGATCCAACTCCCAGTCCGAGGGAACCGACTACGTTCCCTACGTTATTCCCTATAGTCTGGATCACAGGTCTGAGCTGTGTGTGTCAGAGGCTCACAGCCAGCAGTTACTGGGCATGCTCAGATCGTTCAGAGAGAGAGAGGCCTGCTGTTTAACTTCACTGTAACAGTCCAGGAACAGACCTTCCCCTGTGTCCTGGCAGCCTGCAGCAACATCTTCAGGTTGGTGTGTGTGTGCGTTTGTGTGTGCGTGCATGTGTGCGTTTGCTCTAACGGTTCTCTGTCTGCAGGGCCATGTTTGAGTTGAAAATGCGTGAGTGTGGGGATGGGATAGCACCCTGGGTAACCAGCCGTACGCTGCTACCTGGACTTATTTCACTCTGGAGAGATAGTCGTCACCAATGAAAACATAGACATGCTGTTCCAGCCCATCTCTTTCCTACAGGTACACTACATCAGGGGTAACCCAAATTACACCCTACCCTATGCCCTACTTTTGACCAAAGCCCTATGGGCCATGGTCAAAAGTATTGCACTATAAAGGGAATATGGTGCCATTTGGAATAAACCCTAGATCTGGGTCAGATACATACTGTATGTCAAATCCATTCAGAAACTTCAGAGGTGATGTTGATATATTGACCAGTGTTCTGTTTCCCAGGTGTCTGTGCTCCTGATTGAAACCCTGGAGCTCCCGAACTGCCTGATGCTATTGGCCCTCACCGAGGGATACGGTTCCACCTCCCTCTTCCAACGGGCCACTGAGTTTGTAGTTCAGAACTTTCACGCCCACTCAATGACTCCAGACTTCCTGGATATGCCGGTGAGGAGCCACTATGATAGGTTCCCATTGTAATTTCTACTATTAAACTCAGACAAAACAGAGATGCTTGTTCTAGGTCCCAAGAAACAAAGAGATCTTCTGTTGAATCTGACAATTAATCTTAATGGTTGTACAGTCGTCTCAAATAAAACTGTGAAGGACCTCGGCGTTACTCTGGACCCTGATCTCTCTTTTGAAGAACATATCAAGACCATTTCGAGGACAGCTTTTTTCCATCTACGTAACATTGCAAAAATCTGAAACTTTCTGTCAAAAATGATGCAGAAAAATGAATCCATGCTTTTGTCACTTCTAGGTTAGACTACTGCAATGCTCCATTTTCCGGCTACCCGGATAAAGCACTAAATAAACTTCAGTTAGTGCTAAATACGGCTGCTAGAATCCTGACTAGAACCAAAAAAATTGATCATATTACTCCAGTGCTAGCCTCTCTACACTGGCTTCCTGTCAAAGCAAGGGCTGATTTCAAGGTTTTACTGCTAACCTACAAAGCATTACATGGGCTTGCTCCTACCTATCTCTCTGATTTGGTCCTGCCGTACATACCTACACGTACGCTACGGTCACAAGACGCAGGCCTCCTAATTGTCCCTAGAATTTCTAAGCAAACAGCTGGAGGCAGGGCTTTCTCCTATAGAGCTCCATTTTTATGGAACGGTCTGCCTACCCATGTCAGAGACGCAAACTCGGTCTCAACCTTTAAGTCTTTACTGAAGACTCATCTCTTCAGTGGGTCATATGATTGAGTGTAGTCTGGCCCAGGAGTGGGAAGGTGAACGGAAAGGCTCTGGAGCAACGAACCGCCCTTGCTGTCTCTGCCTGGCCTGTTCCCCTCTTTCCACTGGGATTCTCTGCCTCTAACCCTATTACAGGGGCTGAGTCACTGGCTTGCTGGGGCTCTCTCATGCTGTCCCTGGAGGGGGTGCGTCACCTGAGTGGGTTGATTCACTGTTGTGGTCATCCTGTCTGGGTTGGCGCCCCCCCCTTGGGTTGTGCCGTGGCGGAGATCTTTGTGGGCTATACTCAGCCTTGTCTCAGGATGGTAAGTTGGTGGTTGAAGATATCCCTCTAGTGGTGTGGGGGCTGTGCTTTGGCAAAGTGGGTGGGGTTATATTCTTCCTGTTTGGCCCTGTCCGGGGGTGTCCTCGGATGGGGCCACAGTGTCTCCTGACCCCTCCTGTCTCAGCCTCCAGTATTTATGCTGCAGTAGTTTGTGTCGGGGGGCTGGGGTCAGTTTGTTATATCTGGAGTACTTCTCCTGTCCTATTCGGTGTCCTGTGTGAATCTAAGTGTGCGTTCTCTAATTCTCTCCTTCTCTCTTTCTTTCTCTCTCTCGGAGGACCTGAGCCCTAGGACCATGCCCCAGGACTACCTGACATGATGACTCCTTGCTGTCCCCAGTCCACCTGGCCATGCTGCTGCTCCAGTTTCAACTTCCACCTGACTGTGCTGCTGCTCCAGTTTCAACTGTTCTGCCTTATTATTATTCGACCATGCTGGTCATTTATGAACATTTGAACATCTTGGCCATGCTCTGTTATAATCTCCACCCGGCACAGCCAGAAGAGGACTGGCCACCCCACATAGCCTGGTTCCTCTCTAGGTTTCTTCCTAGGTATTGGCCTTTCTAGGGAGTTTTTCCTAGCCACCGTGCTTCTACACCTGCATTGCTTGCTGTTTGGGGTTTTAGGCTGGGTTTCTGTACAGCACTTTGAGATATCAGCTGATGTACGAAGGGCTATATAAATAAATTTGATTTGATTTGATAATTTATTGAGACTCATTGAATTAAAAGGGCCCTAGCACTAGCACACCTGAATCAACATATAAACTCATCATCAAGTTGCATCAGGTGTGTTAATGCTAGAACAAATACACCCCTCTGGGTCCCCAGGACCAGCATTGGGAAATACTGAAGTAGATAGTTACTCCTTTTAGCTTTGAGAAAGTCACTACATGTGAGCCATGTAAAATTGTGCATGGGTCCACTCCCCCTGAAGGATTTAAAAGCATTGGATTGCTTTTAAATACTAATGGTGGGAAATACTGATCTACTTCCTGTCCTCCCAGGTGGGTGTGCTGGAGGTATGTATGGGGTCGGACAGTCTGAGAGTGTCCAGTGAGGAGATGGCAGTAAGGTCATCAACTGGACAATCCGTCATTCCTTTGCCACAGCTATATACTACCCAACTACCCAGGTAAAGAACACACACACAAATACACACAGACACACGCACACAAATACAGAAACCCCCACACACATATACCTCTAACCCTCCCCGTGGCCTCATATTACCCAGAAACCAGTGCGTGCGGCTGTATCATCTACACATTGGGGTCATCAGTGGCGATATCGGACTCCTTCAACCCTTCGCTGGACTGTTTCCTGCGCTACGATGTCGTCTCTGACCAGTAGAACCACCTGGTGGCAGAGTTTGGTCAGTTTTTCCATGGCACCTTGGTCAAGGCTGTGTCCGTCAACACTACTCCTATGTGACCCCCACCTGTGGACGTCGGGCCCTCATACCACCCTCATGGAATCTGTTTCTGACCGTTTGAGCAGACACATGCACATTTGTGGCCTGCTGGAGGTCATTTTGCAGGGCTCTGGCAGTGCTCCTCCTTGCACAAAGGCGGAGGTAGCGGTCCTGCTGCTGGGTTGTTGCCCTCCTACGGCCTCCTCCACGTCTCCTGATGTACTGGCCTGTCTCCTGGTAGCGCCTCCATGCTCTGGACACTACGTTGACAGACACAGCAAACCTTCTTGCCACAGCTCGCATTGATGTGCCATCCTGGATGAGCTGCACTACCTGAGCCACTTGTGTGGGTTGTAGACGCCGTCTCATGCTACTACTAGAGTGAAAGCACCGCCAGCATTCAAAAGTGACCAAAACATCAGCCAGGAAGCATAGGAACTGAGAAGTTGTCTGTGGTCCCCACCTGCAGAACCACTCCTTTATTGGGGTTGTCTTGCTAATTGCCTATAATTTCCACCTGTTGTCTATTCCATTTGCACAACAGCATGTGAAATGTATTGTCAATCAGTGTTGCTTCCTAAGTGGACAGTTTGATTTCACAGAAGTGTGATTGACTTGGAGTTACATTGTGTTGTTTAAGTGTTCCCTTTATTTTTTTGAGCAGTGTATTTATTTAAAACATTTTCTATTCTCAAGAATGCTATTTGGGTTCAAAGTAACAGTAGAGGTTTCTGAGTCTTCTGACCCACTGACTTGCCTTGGTTGTTTCTGGACATGTCTGATCACCTGACCAAGGCAGTTGACATGTCATCTATTGCGGGCAGGATCTATTAAATAACTCTAGAATGGTATCTATTAAAGAACTCTGTCTTTATTTTCAGTGTAAGTGGGCTAGGCCTGCCTTCACTATTTAAAAGTGAGACAGTGAGAGCCTACTGTCCCAGGTAACAAGTGTTACAACACCCTCTACTGGTAGACTATGGAATGTTTTTGTGCCAGAGTAGGCTTGTCTAGCCAAACACCATGTTGTATTTTTGAAATATTTGTAAATACTTGCGCAGAAGGCTAACTATTTTACATGGCTCACATAGTGACTTTCTCAAAGTTAAAAACATGCAACTTCAAATCAGTTCAAATTGAATGAGGGCACCTGTGCTCCATGAACAGTTGCCGACTTTTCGCGGGAGATATGATAATATATCCTCCTGTTCAGCGTCTTACTAGATGACGGACTCAACTATCTGACTGGAAAGGGGTGTTCCACAAATGATACGCTATATGTAGTAGGTTTTTTGTTTTTAGTTGCGTCATGCAAATGTGTTATAATATTGTGCTACAATTTATATCGCATATTTCTTATACTCCAATAGTTATTTTAGATAGTATTCGTTCAACCATCTACGAAACGGGAGTTACCCTCCTCTTTTGAGTTAAAGCGGTCCTGTCCTGCTCCGTGGACTGATGTCACTAATAGAATGTGATCGTTTCGCGGATCTCCCACCTTCAGGAGTCAGTGTACTTTTCGTTGCTTTTTATATCATAGGACAGCTTGCGCGGCAGCGACAAAGACAATTGTTTGTAGAGAGACTACCAAAGAACAGTACATTTTCGCTCTGTCTTCATTCTAGGACTACTGTTCCATGGTTTATCATTAAACATTTTGTGAATCAAACAACATCGTTGCTGACAATGATAGAATGTCTAGTAGCTGAATGTTGTCTGTTGTAACGAACGTGTTGCTGTAAGTAAAACATCGAGATTTGTTTTCCTAAAATAACCAATTTCGTCGATTGAAAATCATCAGGACAAGGCTACAGCAGAGCAAGGAGGACAAGACCTCACCCTCAGCATTTTGTTTGCATTTGATTTAGAGACATACAACAATGTTAACCCAGGTATGTATGGTTTATTAGCCTACATTGTTAAATGTTTTCCAAAGTGGTAAGAACAAACAAGTTTCCGTGTAGGTTGCAAGCTTGTTGTGGCGTGTCCAGGGCGCGCGACTTGGATACGACAACGTTCTTTCCGCGTAGCCTAATGAATCAAACACCTTTAAATGATGGTCAGTGAAAAAAGCATCGACGATGATGGATGCTCTTTTATTTGCATTTCGTGTGAAACGTGACCTAGTTTATTGGGTGTCCAGAAAACGTTGACAACTTGTTTTTTTCCTGCGCAGCATCGAGTGTGTTTAGCCTAGGCTAGACTACAGAAGCCATGTCAGGAGGAATTCTATTGTGTCGCTGAAATATTTGGCACTCCGCTCATTGATTTGCAATTGCAAAAATGTATCCTTGAGTAGACTAGGATGCCATCTGATCAAGCTCTCTAATTTAGAGAAACTATTTGGAGAAGCGAAGGTTACATGTTACAAGCTTACTTCAACAGTCTAACCCACTGTCATGTTTCTCTGGTGACCGCCCAGCAATCATGTTACGATGAAATTACATCTTCGTCGCCATCTTTAGATACAATTACTTAAGGACAGTAGAGGATTATTTGATTGATTTTGGGAACAGTGTTTGTCTCGTTATGCGTCGATCACTTCCTATGCAGGCGACCCCGGTGTAGAGACAGACATGAAGTTGATTTTTTTTTTCTTCTCCTGACTGTCAAATCCCGGATGGGATGATCATGACATTACGGCTAGCCAGCCTATACACGAACAGTTGTCTTGTTGAAATGACGACTAGCCTACCTTTGGCGCGCCGAGAAACTATCGAGACCGGCATCGTTGTCAGTGTTTCTGTTCTAGGTGCACCTACAGTCTTTCAGCCCTCGTTTCCTCCCCTCCCCCATTAGCCCCGGCTTTACACACTCGATACAATGTTGCTATTAAGTTCTACATAATGTCAAAATCGAGTTGCGACAGTGTTGCAATAGCCTATGTATATCAACACAGGTCTATGCAATATTCGCGAGACTTTCTTGGGCTAGGGTACATTTTTCATGCGTTGTAGGCTATTTGGCTTCACGTTTTTGAAGGGCTGTCCATTTTGTCTTTCCGGTGCCAGGCCGTTTGAAAGTTTATTTTGACAATCTTAGCCTAAAGTTGTGGGTTGTTTCAAAGCACAACTCTAGGTGTCTTATATATCATATTGTTATTATTATTCCACTCGCTCTAGCGCTTAAACTGCTAAGGGGCGGAAGGTAGCCTGGTGGTAAACCAAAAGGTTGCGAGATCGAATCCCCAAGTTAACTGACTTGCCTATTAAAATAAAATAAAAATATTAACAGTCAGCGCTCCGGAAATCCATAACTACTAGAATGGTCTCGAGTCAGTTGTTATTTCAATTGTGTAAATATTCCATAATAAACAATACATTGCTAAATGAATGCATTTATTTTGTTAAAATGGGTCACAAGAAACCTCAGGACACCAAATGTAAATTGTAATTAGACAAATGTATTGATTGATCCAAAAGTGCATAGTCAGAAAATACACTATAATCTTATTTTAGTATTTACAGTCTAAGACAACAGTTGACTGCCCATCTAGCCCGTCCAAACTACACCTAAACTATATTGAAACTAATTTGAAATATTATAATAATAAATATTAAATTGCCAATAGTCTGATGGGTGACAATGTTATCAATTGATTATGAAGAGGCTGATGACAAGTGCACCAGCGCATTGGAAAAGGGACCGGGGCTTACGAAATAGCACTTCCATTTCAGTCTACAGAGGTCCATGCAGGTCAGTCATTTTGATTGCTATACCCTGTCGGAAAGGGCAGATTTCAAGGTTTTTAATTAACCTATTTTTGCCAAACAACTCTACAAATGGTGCAGATTGAAACAGACAAAGTATGACTTTTTCCTAGACTGAGGCTCCATACCGTTGCGTTCCTCATGTGAGTACTGGCGACAATCAGCAATAAATATCCTTTCTTGTTTCCATTACATTTTGACTGTAAAATTTGTGTTGACTGTGGTAGGGCAAGGGAATATAAAAAGTTGATTTCATAGCCTCTGCTATAAAGCACAGCTAAATACAACTCAAAACATACTATTCTGTTCTTTTGAAATAAATGCATCATGTTTTGTATGACCTTCCTAAACATATTATTTGTTTAGTTTCATATTGATACTTTTTCACCTATAACCATTTTAAGATTTGCATAAATTAACATGGGTTTGAATGAGAACCATAGGACCTAAGAGGTAGCTATTCAAAATGGTCCTGCTCCTTTGCCAATTAAGCTATAAGACCAACTTTAAAATGTTCAGGCTATCCTAATTTAAAATTCTTTAAAATCTTTATCAACTATAGCTACATAAATATCTAAATTAGCATAAAATAACTCACCAACAGCAACTCTTGAACCTTTCAAGCTAGACACGCCAAACCAACTTTATAATGTTCAGGCTATCCTCATTTAATGTAACAAAATCTTGATTAGCTATAAACATTTGCATAAATTAGCTTAAACTATACCACAAACAGTAATTATTTAACCGATCAAGCTAAGAGCCCACCATCTATCCAGGTAATTAACGTTTACATTTCAAAAGGCGTGGGCCCTGATGTTCTAAATCAGTTGGCAATCGTTGTATCATTACTATGATGCCTGCTTTCACACAGCGGGTTTGTCTGTTACTTAACTATCTTGATGTTGTCGACCAAACGAAGTGTAGGCTAGCCTACAACTGGTTGGTTGGTCGGTGTGACTGCCTCCCGCGCTTTGGCTCACGGCAGTTTACTATTGCACTTAGGTGCGTTTGTTTCAGCTCGCTGGGTGCACCGAGTAGACAGTTTGCTCTCAATGGAATGGTCCCAATGGAATGGTCTCAAATGTGCCCACTCTGCCTACCTGGCACTACGGGCCAGTTGCATGGATTGGAGGGACTCTGCACATGTTATGTGGTTATTAATGGTCTATAATAACAAGGTTTGTTTTTTCCGCAGAGAAAGAGAAAACGCACTGTGGAAGACTTCAACCAGTTTTGCACCTTTGTGTTGGCCTATACTGGATACATCCCCTATCAAACAGAGGTAGGTTGATAAAACACAGTTTTCTCCTGTTCAAGTAAGACTGAGATGTAGCTTATTAACACCAAATTGCTCTTGTAATTAATTTATGTCTTATTGTTTCTACATTGAAAACAATATATAAACACAACATTTAAAGTGTTGGTGCCATGTTTCATAGCTGAAATAAAATATCCCCAAAATGTTGTACGCAAATTTGTTTACATCCCTGCTAATGAGCATGTCTCCTTTGCCAAGATAATCCAATCCACCTGACAGGTGTGGCATATCAAGAAGATGATTAAACAGCATGATCATTACACAGGTGCACTTTGTGCTGGAGACAATGAAAGGCCACTCTAAAATTAGCAGTTTTGTCATACAACACAATGCCACACATCAAGTTTTGAGGGAGCATGCAATTGGCATGCTGACTGCAGGAATGTCCACCAGAGCTGTTACCAGAGAATTAAATGTTCATTTCTCTACCATAAGCCGCTTCCAATGTTGTTTTAGGGAATTTGGCAGTAAGTCCAATCGGCGCCACCACCTCCTGTTTCAGCATGATAATGCACAGCCCCATGTCGCAGGGATCTGTACACAATTCCGTGGCTAGCATTCTCACCCATTGATCACGTTTTGGATGATCTGGGTCGACGTGTATGACAGTGTGTTCGAGTTCCCACCAATATCCAGCAACTTCGCACAGACATTGAAAAAGAGTGGGACAACATTCCATGGGCCACAATCAACAGCCTGATCAACTATGTGAAGGAGATGTGTTGCGCTGCATGAGGCAAATGGTGCTCACACCAGATACTGACTGGATTTCTGATCCACACCCTTACCTTTTTTTAAGGTATCTGTGACCAATGCCCAGTCATGTGAAATCCATAGATTAGGGCCTAATGAATTTATTTCAATTGACGGATTTCCTTATATGACCTGTAACTCAGTAAAATCGTTTAAATTGTTGCATGTTCCGTTTTTATATTTTTGTTCAGTATATTTCTGTTGAATGATGTCTCTAGTTCTGCTGTTGTGTTTCCATGGTGATGTATTCCCCCTGTAGGAGTGGTGGTGTAGTGAGAGCAAGCCCAGGGACAGCAACCCCTGCAGCACCAGCCAGAGTACCAGTCCATGGGCCTACCAGTCCTCTCCTACCTCAGACTGTGGCTCCTCTGCTCGGGGCCAGAAGGAGGAAGGGAAGGAGGTGAAGAGGAGGTCAGACAAGAAGCCAGTCGGGAACGGTCAGGGGGAGAAGAAGCCTAGAGGAGAAAGTGCCAAGTCTCCCAATACGGAACAGGCTGCCACTAGATCAACGGTCAGCAAAACGCCAGAGATCCATGAGCAGCACCTGCCCCAGTCTGGATGGACCAACCACAACAGCTGTCCTACTGACAACAAAACACATCCTCTGATGGTTTCCAAACGTGACCATGACTGTAAACTTCCCCAATCTTTCCTGACTCAACTCTTCCCTGAAGCCACCCCCAGCAGCTCTCTGTCTGACCACAGGAACAAGACCAACAACGGTCAGACAGACACACCAGACACCAACGGGTCGGCTGGGAAGACGAGCGACGCTTTCCCTCAGAAGAAAGGAAGTGAAGAACTGGAACAGGAAGTGACAGAGCAGCCAGTTGACATGACAATGACAAGCTGTGAGACGGAGAGGAGCAGTCCTCACAAGCTGGGAGACAGAGAAAAAAAGAGAAGAAAGGAAGAGAAGGGGTCACGGGAGAGCTGGGAGGGGTCTGGGAGTGAAGGAGGCATAGACAGGGGTCAGAGGTCAGATATCCTAAGGATGGTGATGGACAGGAGGTTCAGAGGTCAGCTAGCTGAAGACCAAGAGACAGGCTACCACACAGAGGAGGGAAGCAGCCCCGACCAGGACCGGGACCATGGAGGGAGCAACTACCAGACAGACCAGGGAGGGAGCGATGGAGAGGACACATCTGCAGACAACCGCAAGATGGAGGGTGAGTACCTGAGACTAAAGAAGCATCCCAAATGGCACGCTCTCCTCTTGTATACATTTTGACCAGGGCCCATTTTCCCTATATAATGAACTACTTTTGACCAGGACCCTAGTAGGGCTCTGGTCAAAAGTAATAGGGAACAGGGTGCAGTTTTGGACACACTCACTCATTACCTCATCACTATCTTACAACCATCATTGATAGTTTAAAACAGAGACTGTGTTTAATATAACGTCTCTTCTATTTCTCTCTTTTCTCAGATGAGGACGACTCGTGGGACCTGATCACCTGTTTCTGCCTGAAGCCATTTGCGGGTCGGCCCATGATAGAGTGTAGTGAGTGTGGCACCTGGGTGCACCTGTCCTGCGCTAAGATCCGCCGCACCCATGTTCCTGAAGTCTTCATCTGCCAGCCCTGCCGAGATACCAAGACCAACATCAGACGCTCCAACCGGGCGCGGATTGCCCCCCGCAAACGCTTCAGCGACTAGATAGCACCAGCTGGTTCATTGGCTGCGTCCCAATTGGCAGTAGGTAGCCTAGTGGTTAAGAGCATTGTGCCAGTAACCGAAAGGTTTGAATCCCAAAGGTGGAAAAATCTGCTGTTCTGCCCTTGAGCTATGTAGCAACCCCAAACAACAACTGCTCCCCGGGCGCTGTTGATGTCGATTATGGCATCCCCCCGCACCTCTCTGATTCAGAGGGGTTGGGTTAAATGCTGAAGACACATTTCGGTTGAATGCATTAAGTTGTGCAACTGACTTGGGTATCCTATATAGTAAACTACTTTTGATGTAGGGAATAGGGTGCCATTTGGGACGTTGACCACTAGTGAGCATCAAGTTCTATGCTGGTCCATTTTGTCGCTCAGCAAAAACCACCACCAGGGTTGTGTTCAGTAAGACACAGAAAAAGTAAATTAACTTCTGTTATTGGACAAGTCCAGGTAGTCCTCCCTGTTTCGATCCTTTTTCTTCCATTTTGTGCCTAATGAACACGACCCAGGACACTGCCATCAGCAACCAAGCCATGAGTCTATGGTTGTGTTCCCCTGCTCAGATGTTACATTCATCAACCAATGGTTGTGTGCCACATCACCTGTGCCATCGGGCACCAGATTGTTTTAACATGATGTGGCTAGCTGATACTTAATACCTATCCAGGCATTGTAAGATCCTATCACTCTCCCTAGAACAGTACAATGTCCATGCATTCACAGACAATCTACTCAGGAAGGAATGAGGGGCTACAGGAGAGCGAGAAAGAGGGATTGGGGGGGATGGAGTGAGGGCAGGGGTGAAAGAGGAATGTGTTTGGTAACGGCCTGCTGTTACTGTTGTGGTGAGAACATAAAATCTTCTCACATGCTAATCTCATTTACCCCCACCCCTCCATTCTGCCACCCACCCATACTTTCCACCCTCCTTCTACCCATCTCTTCATGTGTGCATCACTGAACCTAAGGGCTTGCCTTGGCTCATCTACACTAGTATGCTGAATTCACTACTTAGTACAATACTATGTAGGGAATATGGTCCCATTTGAGACCCATGGACAGGTTTCTGGGGACTACTTTCTCAAAATATGCATTTTCAGTTATTTCCACAGTTGTTGCCATTTGATGTATAAGATTGTCACGCCTTCACCTTTCTGACTCTGTATTATACATTGCCAGTGGATGCCTGCCTCTCTTCCAAACACGTTATATATGAACACTGAGTGCCTAGCATTAGGAACACCTTCCTAATACTGAGTTGCACCCTCTCACCCTTTTGCCCTCAGAACAGTCGAGTCAGGACATGGACTCTACAAGGTGTTGGAAGCATTCCACAGGCATGCTGGCCCACGTTGACTCCAATGTTTCCCACAGTTGTGTGAAGTTGGCTGGATATCCTTTGGGTAGTGGGCCATTCTTGATACACACTGAAAAACCGAGCAGCTTGCAGTTCTTGACACAAACCGGTGCGCCTGGCACCTACGACCATACCCTGTTCAAAGGCATTTCAATCTTTTCTTTCCCATTCACCCTCTGAATGGCACACATACACAATCCATGTTTGAATTGTCTCAAGGCTTTCAAAACCCTTCTTTAACCTGTCTCCTCCCCATCATCTACACTGATTGAAGTGAATTTGACATCCATAAGGAATCATAGCTTTCACCTGGTCAGTCTGTCATGGAAAAAGCAGGTGTTCATAATGTTTTGTACACTCAGTGTATATCAGATGGTAAACCTTTAGTAAGATGTAAATAGTTTGCTTTTTAGAGTTGTTTATTATATCTTTTATGTGACACATGCAGTAATAAAGGTAAAGGACTAACTCATTAGTCTCATCGGTGTTCTATACTGTTTACATATTATTTGGTGTATTGTACACATCAGTCACCAGACCAGATATGGTTTTGTCTGGTTTTAATGGAGCACGGCTCCTGAGTGGCGCAGCAGTCTAAGGCACTGCATATCAGTGCAAGAGGCATCACTGCAGTCCCTGGTTCGAATCCAGGCTGCATCACATCCAGCTGTGATTGGGAGTCCCATAGGGTGGCACAATTGGCCCAGCGTTGTCTGGGGTAGGCTGTTATTGTAAATAAGAATTTGTTCTTAACTGACTTGTCTAGTTGAATAAAGGTTAAATACATTTTAAAAAGCATCACCATTATTAAGCAAATATTCTTCGTGCCTATTTAAACAACTGATCTCCAGCACAACTTCCTGTCAGCTGCCACACTACTGTTGATCCTATATACTGAACAAAAATATAAATGCAACATGTAAAGTGTTTTCATGAGATTCATTAAAATATCCCAGAAACTTTCCATATGCACAAAAAGCTTATTTCTCTCAAATTTGTTCATATCCCTGTTGGTGAGCATTTCTCCTTTGCCAAGATAATCCATCCACCTGAAAGGTGTGGCATATCAAGAAACTGATTAAACAGCATTATCATTACACAGGTGCACTAGGTGCTGGGGACAATAAAAGACCACTCTAAAATGTGAGGTTTGTCACAACACAATGTCATAGATGTCTCAAGTTTTGAGGAAGCGTGCAGTTGGCATGCTGACTGCAGGAATGTCCACCAGAGCTGTTGCCAGAGAAATTAATGTTCATTTATCTACCATAAGCTGCCTCCAAAGTCATTTTAGATAATTTGGCAGTACATCCAACTGGCTTCAAAACTGCAGACCACGTGTAACCACGCCAGCCCAGTGGGTAGACCTGGCTCCCAAGTGGGTGGGTCTATGCCCACCCATAGCAGTGCCCCTGCCCGGTCATGTTAAATCCATAGATTTGGCCATAATCATTTATTTAAATTGACAGATTTCCTTCTTTGAAATCAGTAAAATATTTTAAATTGTTGCATGTTGTGTTTATATTTTTGTTCAGTAATAGGTTGATCTCTGCTCACATGAAATCAGCTCCAGGTTTCTGAGATGTCGTAAGGCAGGCATGGTTAATTTACATTCAAATATTTGACAGTAAAGTAATAGGTTAAAATCTCTAAACCTGCAGTCGCCATAGCCTTTTACCACAGACACAACCCAGACCAGTCCTTTACCACAGACACAACCCAGACCAGTCCTTTACCACAGACACAACTACAGTTTGTCTCGGGACTTCCATATCTGACATCCTGAACAAGCTAGTCTCATCCTGAACAAGCTAGCCACATGGTTCTACCTCAGTGTCCAGGCATGCTAGCTACTCCTCCGGCCTCATATCTAGTACGTCTCTGATGTAGGGCAGGACAGCATCGGTGTAGAACATCTCCAGCTTGGCCAGGGTTTTGTCCCAGAACACAGGGTCAAAGGTCACAGGGACGATGGCTGTTTCCTTCAAGGTGAACACCACTAGGTCAGCCTGGGTTAACCCTGTCACCGCCAGCTGGCACTGGATCTGGGTGAAATAGCTGTGGTCTGGCTTCAGATGGTACCTCACCTGTAGAGAAAAGAAGAATAGGGAAGTGCTGCTAGAATACACTAGTAGGTACATCTTTACAGATTGAAGGTGCTCTTTGGTTAAGGGGTTAACTGGTCATCAAAAACAAGGGGGACCAAGGCAAGGCACTCTTCATATAATTAAAATGCCTTTATGATGATAGTATGCTTGAAAAAAATTAAAATAAAGCTTGGTATAGCCCAAGTCAGGGGGTACAATGATACAACAAACAACATGTCTTAACTAACCTGTCCCCCCTCCTCCCCCTGGTCCTGTATTGTCAGGCAGAAGGCTGGGTCCTCTCTACAGGCCTGGGCTACAGTGTTCTGACGGTGCTTGTAGGGACACTTGACCTCTAGACAGAGCAGCCGTTGGCCGGTCCTTTGGTCCTCTACGATGCCATCAGGACTGCCTGCTAGCCAGGGGCGCTGGGGGTCGATGAACAAGCCACACTCCTGCACCCTCACCGCCCGGCCCAGGGCCTTGCTCTTCAGGCTCTGATATCTGAGATAAAATGAGATGAGATTGTACTTTATTACAGACACAGAATACAACATTTAATACAACATATAAAAACAATCGCAGAACAATTAAAGTAAATGCATAGATGGTACCTCTGCACGGCCTCGGCTTCCCGCTTAATGCCCCAGGTCATGGCGCGGGTCTTGACGTTGGTGCCGCGGCCTGTGATGGCGGCCAGGTAGGAAGCCGGCGGGGTCGTGCTCTGGCCAGTAACGAAGCGGCTATGGGCGAGTCGGTGAGCGACCGACGCTGTGATTCGGTTCTGACGCCAGGAGAACCAGCTGGGGTTCTCTCTCTGGCCCCGGGTCTGGAGCTCCAACGCCTCCACCTCTACTTTCTGACATAACCCCAGGGGCAGTGCTTTCGGCCTGAGGGGAGAGACCATGGAGCTCCCCCCAATTTGGTTGGTCCTGGGGGGAGAGACCACAGGCTTACCCCTGACCTGGCTGCTCGTGTCAGGGCTATGACTATGCAGATGGGCCTCAGCTCTCTTCTCTGCGATGTCAGGATGATATCTGACAGTAGGGATGTTCCTTTTGGCGTAACGTGTGTCTGTGGTCTTTTCTCCTGCTCCCCTGGCCTGGCTAGCCGTGGCTCTGCTGATTTTACTAGATTTTATTTGATCCTGATTGGTCCTGGGGGGAGAGACCACATGCTTACCACTGACCTGGCTGCTCTTGTCAGGGCTATGACTATGCTGATGGGCCTCAGGTCTCTTCTGTGCGATGTCAGGATGATATCTGACAGTAGGGATGTTCTTCTTGGCATAATGTATGTCTGTGTTTGCTCCTGCTTCCCTGGCCTGGCTGGCCGTCGCTCTGCTGGTTCCTGAGTCCCCTGAGCCATTAGAGGGATTTAGGGTGGAACCTTTGTTGATATGCCTTTGTTTTGGTGGGCTCTTTAAGGCTGAGCTGTCAGTGTGAGAGCCATTTTTGTTTGTCTTTCTGGGACTCATGGTTCTGTGAGTTTCAAGAAGTTAGTATTCTGTAAATTCAATACAAAAAAGAGGAGGTAAGATACTGTGGCATGTAAACCATTCCTATGTCCTATTCCTAAATCTGGACCTGCTGTGTGTGGCATGGTCTACTGTTCGTACTAAATTTCCATGTTTGTTGCAATTTTCAGTGGTGTATGAAGTCTGAGTTCAGCATGTGGGAAAGATCAGGGTCCAGAGATCATACCCATGTTTCCTAGTAGGTGATTCGCATTTAAGAGATCCCGACATGATGTGAACGCGGCATTAGGCTGGCTGCCACACACACAACCGTGTGAGCTGTTGGTCAGCTCAACTCTCTCTTTCTCCAGACTAGCTCAGCTCAGCCATCCACTCAAGATCTTACATCAAATGCCCACTGCATTACCTCACGAGAGAATTCTCTTAGGTTATTGTTGTGTATATTCCCCCCCAAGCCCGACATCGTGATGGCTCTCAAGGAACCACACTGGACTTTGTGCAAACTAGAAACAGCATATTCGAGGCCACATTTATTGTAGCTGGGGACGTTAATAAAGAAAATCGGAGGAAAATGTTCTGTGCTACACGCAGGGAGAACATGCTTGACCATTGTTACTTTCCCTTCCGGGGCGGCTACAAGGCCCTCCCCCGCCCTCCCTTTGGCAAATCAGATCACACCTCCATGCTGCTCCTCCTCGCATAAAGGCAGAGACTTAAGCAGGAAGCTTCAAGACTATTTTGATCACTCAAACAGGGAAATGTTCTGTTCCTACTGTGACGATTAGAACTTATCCAAACCAAAAATCATGGGAAAATGGCAGCATTCGTGCAAAACTGAAAGCACAAACCTCCTTATTTAACCACGGAAAGGTGACTGGGGACATGGACATGTACAAACAAACAGGCTATGACCCCTGTAAGGCAATCAATGAGGCAAAACGACAGTACATGGAAAAAGTGGAGTCACAATTCAACGGCTCGGACAAGAGACGCATGTGTTAGGGAAAGCCAGCCAAGTCGGGGACAGTGACGCTTCACTCTCGGACAAGTTCAACATTTTCATCGCCCACTTCAACGAGAACAACACTGAGCCGCCGATGTGAGCCCCCACCGCTCACAAGGACTGTGTGCCGCATCATCATAGCATGTGCAGACCAGCTGGCTGGAGTGTTTACAGACATATTAAATATCTCCTTATCCCAGTATGTTGTCCCAGCTTGCTTCAAGATGTCCACCATTGTGCCTGTACCCAAGAAAGCGAAGGTAACTGAACTAAATGACTATCGCTCCTTAGAACTTACTTCTGTCATCATGAAGTGCTTTGAGAGAATGGTTAAGGATCACCTCCACCTTACCCGACACCCTAGACCCACTACAATTTGCATACCGCCCCAACAGATCTACAGATGATGCAATCACCATTGCACTGCACACGGCCCTATCCCACCTGGACAAGAGGAATATCTATGTAAGAATGCTGTTCATCGACTACAGCTCAGCCTTTAAGCTCATCACTAAGCTCATGACCCTGGGTCTGAACCCCTCCCTGTCCAACTGTGTCCTATACTTCCTGACAGTTCGACCCCAGGTGGTGAAGGTAGACAACAACACCTCTGCCATGCTGATCCTCAACAGGGGGCCCCACATGGGTGGATGCTCAGCCCCCTCCTGTACTCCCTGTTCACCCATGACTGCGTGGCCACGCACGTCTCCAAATCAATCATCAAGTTTGCTGATGACACAACAGGGAGGAGGTGAGGACCCTGGCGGAGTGATGCCAGGAAACTAACCTCTGCCTCAACGTCAACAAAACTAAGGAGCTGATGGTGGACTCCAGCAGACAGCAGAGAGAGCACGCCCCCATCCACATCGACAGGGCCACAGTGGAGAAGGTCAAAAGCTTCAATCCCTCAGTGTGCACATCACTGAGGACATGAAATGGTCCCTTCACACCGATAGTGTGGTGAAGATGGTGCAACAATGCGTCTTCAACCTCAGGAGGCTGAAGATTTTTCCTTGGCCCCTAAGACCCTCACAAACTTCTACAGATGAACCATTGAGAGGATTCTGTTGGAAATATCACAGCGAGGGTACCTAAAATGCACTGCATGGTACCGCATGTCTCTCTAGACGGTGGTGCGGTCAGCCCAATGCATCCTCGGGAGCACACTGTCAGCCCTCCAGGACATCTACAGCACCCGATGTCACAGGAAGGCTGAGAAGATTATCAAGTACCTCAGCCACCCGAGCCACGGATGATCGGGTTCAAGTCCGGGCTCTTGCTCTGCCACTCAAGGACATTCAGAGACTTGTCTCACCATGCTTCACCGTAGGGATGGTGCCAGGTTTCCTCCAAACGTGGCGCTTGGCATTCAGGCCAAAGAGTTCAATCTTGGTTTCATCAGACCAGAGACTCTTGTTTCTCATGGTCTGAGAGTCTTTAGTTGCCTTTTGGCAAACTCCAAGCAGGCTATCATGTGCCCTTTACTGAGGAGTGGCTTACGTCTGACCACTCTATCATAAAGGCCTGATTGGGGGAGTGCTGCAGAGATGGTTGTCCTTCTGGAAGGTTTTCCCATCTCCACAGAGGAACTCTTTAGCTCTGTCAGAGTGACCATCGGGTTCTTGGTCACTTCCGTGAACAAGGCCCTTCTCCCCCGATTGCTTAGTTTAGCCGGGGGCGGCCAGCTCTAGGAAGAGTTTTGGTGGTTCCAAACTTCTTCCATTTAAGAATGATGGGAGCCACTGTGTTCTTAGGGACCTTCAATGCTTTGGTATCCTTCCCCAGATCTGTGCCTCGACACAATCCTGTCTCTGAGCTCTACGGACAATTCCTTCGACCTCATAGTTCGGTTTTTGCTCATTGTCAACTGTGGGACCTTATATAGACAGGTGTGTGCCTTTCCAAATCATGTCCAATCGATTGAATTTACCACAGGTGAACTCCAATGAAGTTGTATAATGATGATCGATGCACCTGAGCTCAATTTCGAGTCTCATAGCAAAGGGTCTGAATACAAATGTAAATAAGGTATTTCTGTTTTTTAATTTTTAATACATTTGCTAAAATTTCTTTCCCTGTTTTTGCTTTGGGTATTGTGAGTAGATTGCTGAGGAAATTGATTTATTTAATCCATTTTAGAATAAGGCTATAACAAAATGTGGAAAAAGTCAAGGGGCCTGAATACTTTCCGAATGGCACTGTAAGTATATACAGTTGAAGTTGGAAATTTGTTTTTCAACCACTCCACAAGTTTCTTGTAACAAACTAAAGTTTTGGCAAGTCGGGTAGGACATCTACTTTGTGCATGACAAGTAGTTTTTCCAACAATTGTTTGCAGACAGATTATTTCACTTATAATTCACTGTTTCACAATTCCAGTGGGTCAGAAGTTTACATACACCAAGTTGACAGTGCCTTTAAACTGCTTGGAAAATTCCAGAAAATTATGTCATGGCTTTAAAAGCTTCTGATAGGCTATTGACATAATTTGAGTCAATTAGAGGTGTACCTATGGATGTATTTCAAGGCCTACCTTCAAACTCACTGCCTCTTTGCTTGACAACATGGGAAAATCTAAATAAATTGTAGACCTCCACAAGTCTGGTTCATCCTTGGTTGAAATTTCCAAACACCTGAAGGTATCACGTTCATCTGTACAAACAATAGTATGCAAGTATAAACACCATGGGACCATGCAGCCATCATACCGCTCAGGAAGGAGACGTGTTCTGTCTCCTAGAGATGAACGCACTTTGGTGTGAAAAGTGCAAATCAATCCCAGAACAACAGCAAAGGACCTTGTGAAGATGCTAGAGGAAACAGGTACAAAATAATCTATATCTACAGTAAAACGAGTCCTATATCGACATAACCTGAAAGGCCGGTCAGCAAGGAAGAAGCCACTGCTCCAAAACCGCCATAAAAAAGCCAGACTATGGTTTGCAACTGCACATGGGGACAAAGATCATTCTTTTTGGAGAAATGTCCTCTGGTCTGATGAAATAAAAATAGATCTGTTTGGTCATAATGACCATCGTTATGTTTGGAGGAAAAAAGCGGAGGCTTGCAAGCCGAAGAACACCATCCCAACCGTGAAGCACGGGGGTGGCATCATCATGTTGTGGGGGTGCTTTGCTGCAGGAGGGACTGGTGCACTTCACAAAATAGATGGCATCATGAGGGTGGAAAATTACGTGGATATATTGAAGCAACATCTCAAGACATCAGTCAGGAAGTTAAAGCTTGGTCGCAAATGGGTCTTCCAAATGGACAATGACCCCAAACATACTTCCAAAGTTGTGGCAAAATGGCTTAAGGACAACAAAGTCAAGGTATTGGAGTGGCCATCACAAAGCCCTGACCTCAACCCTATAGAACATTTGTGGGCAGAACTGAAAAAGCGTGTGTGAGTAAGGAGGCCTACAAACCTGACTCAGTTACACCAGCTCTGTCAGGAGGAATGGGCCAAAATTCACCCAACTTATTGACCCAAGTTAACCAATTTAAATTGAGTGTATGTAAACTTCTGACCCACTGGTAATGTGATGAAAGAAATAAAAGCTGAAATAAATCACTCTCTACTATTATTCTGACATTTCACATTCTTAAAATAGTGGTGACCCTAACTGACCTAAAACAGGTAATATTTACTAAGATTAAACGTGAAAAACTGAGTTTCAATGTATTTGGCTAAGGTGTATGTAAACTTCCGACTTCAACTGTAATGTATTCTATGGCTCATCCTATACAACTACTGCTGTACACACATTTTCTTTCGCATACTGTCCATACACACCCTTCACATACTTATATATTTATATTCCTGACTCTGGTCCAGAAGCTAATTTTCTGCAATCCTACACTATTTGAAAAAACAATGGTTCCAAGAGGGTTATTCCTGCTGTCCCCATAGGAGAACCCTTTTTGGTTTCAGGTAGAACTCTTTTGGGTTCCATGTAGAACCCTCTGTGGAAAGGGTTCTACATACAACCCAAAAGGGTTCTACCTGGAACCAAAAAAATTCTCATATGGGGACAGCCGAAGAACCCTTTTAGGTTTTTGGCCGTTTCAAACTAATAGTTATAGAAATAATACAACAGACCTATGTCAATAGGTGTGTGCCGTATAAACTGAGGACATCATTGTCCTACTCTACTTTTCTATTAAATTACAGACAATAATGGTATTGCGCAAAATATTTGTTTCGCTTACCCGATGAAGTTCTGTCTAGTCTCGAGCTGTGTATGAAAGTGAAACTGGTTCTACGTGACTCACTGTCTCATGACAAGCAAGTCAGATTCATCCTGTTGGCTTCCTGTTGCTGTGTGTGTCTGTGTTATTGTGTATCGGACATGTCCTGAACATGTCTAGTGTCAGTTGTCGCCTTAAAGACAACTGGGAACTCGGAAAAAACGAGCTCCGACTATGTGACTCACTATCTCATGGCAAGCACGTCAGATTCATCCTGCTGGGTTGCTGCTGCTGGTGTGTGTGTGTGTGTGTGTGTGTGTCTGTGTTTTTTTGTTCCAAGTCAGAAACTCTGCCATCTTTCTAGAGCTCCGACTATCTGAAGTCATCGTTTGACCTCGTTTTTTTCTGAGTCCAAGTTTTCTTGAAAGCACCAAGTGAGATAAAATAGCCTATACATTCTACAGACCCTAGGGAGTATTCGCTGCAATACTTTGTGTGGCACCCAGAATAGTTTTTAATATATAAACCAATGTGTAATAAATGTACGTTGTTTCGCATTGGGGTCATTTATTTGACATTTGAACATGTTTTAAAACCTAAATGTCACTTAAATATGAACAAATATTGATCATTGTTATTGTTTAGACAATTATTTGTTATATATCATGAACAAATACAGTTTTTTGACATCTTTCTACTATTACGTTGGGGGACTTTTATTTTGAAAATCTCTGAAATTCCGTGACCCAGAAGTACTTTTTTTGTGTTTCTGACGAGACGCTGATTGGTACGCAGCTTCCTTCCTTGATGAATTTGGAGATTCGTCGTGCTAGTGTTTTTGTTATGCCGAAACAATTCTGCAAACAATTATAAGGCGCCGATATACGGCATTTTTGGTTCAGAGCAAGCAACTGGATATCAACTGTTTATTTTTTTATTCATTTTTCTAACTGTACCCGCAGCTAGGAAGGCTCATTCATTCAGTGTGACAAGCAGCATGGCGTCCAGTGGCGGTTCAACAACAACTGTCGGAGATATTGAGGAGGACGCTTCTCAGCTACTTTTCCCCAAAGGTTCGTATCAAAATGTATTTATGTTAACTAGATTGAATATAACGATTCACTTAAGGTACCTATCGAACTATATTCCACATTATAAACTTGGTGGTTTGAGCCCTGAATTCTGGAATATCAGACCGAATACCACTGGTATTTTTACTGCTCTAATTACCTTGGTAACCAGTTTTTACAATAACAGTAAGGCTCCTCGAGAGGTTGGTGATTAATGGCCAATATACCACGGCTAAAGGCTGTTCTTAACCCGACGCAACGCGGAGTGCCCGTACACAGCCCTTTGGGTTGGTGATTTATGGCCGATTACCACGGCTAAAGGCTGTTCTTAATCCAGACGCAACGCGGAGTGCCTGTACACAGCCCTTAGCCGTGGTAATTGGCCATAAATCACCAACCCAGAGGAGCCTTATTGCTATTATAAACTGGTTATCAACATACCCTTACAGGTATTTTTACTGCCCTTAGCCGTGGTATATTGGCCATATTCCACACCCCCTCAGGCCTTATTGCTTAATTAAAACCCACCCTCCCCTGCGTTCTTCAGAGTTCGAGAACGCGGAGACACTTCTAAACTCTGAGGTACACATGCTTCTGGAGCATCGCAAGCAGCAGAACGAGAGTGCAGAGGACGAACAAGAGCTATCTGAGGTCTTCATGAAAACTCTGAATTATACTGCACGTTTCAGCCGTTTCAAAAACAGAGAAACTATCGCCAGTGTTCGCAGGTCAGTGTAGCTGTTGTCACTATCACAACCAAAAACAAATGTCAATACCTTATAAAAGTCCATGTACATTTATTTGGTGGTGAATGTTTTCATTAACGTTTCATGTTGACTGAAATTATTGTCCTGTATCCCACAGCTTGCTCTTGCAGAAGAAGCTGCATAAGTTTGAGTTAGCCAGTTTGGCCAACCTTTGTCCAGAAGCAGCGGAGGAGGCCAAAGCCCTCATCCCTAGGTAAGACCTGCTGTTACTGTCTCCTCACTTATCGCCATACTCAGCCCTCTAAACCAGTGGTTCCCAAATGGCCTGGGGGGGGGTCAGGGGCGGGTCAGGTTCGGGGGCGGGTCAGGGGCTCAGTCCGGCTTTCAACTTACTCTAGAAAGTGCACAAGGTGCCATTTTGAAGTTGGGTAGTGCATCGTCAGTTCCTCTTGTCGATCATTGCATACCTTAGAGAGTCATTTATAACTTGTCAAGAATGTCTAGATCAACTATCCCATGTCAGTTAACTTTTTAAAGCTAGTTTTATTTGCCTAAATATCATGTAATGTTTGTCACTTATATCACATGAACACACATTAGACAGGGCAAAATGTAAAGAATTTGAAAAAGATTAACTTTAAAACAGCAACATTCTCTGCACCCCATGACAAAATGTGTACAATAGCAGGAATTAAGCTTTAAACCTTCAACATGTTCTCTCTGCCAACAAGCGGGTTGTGAACCGTTTGTGTCATGAACAGAGTTTGTGCCCATAGAAATAGATGTGGTGCTTACGCAGGGGGGCGCGGGATGTTCCACAATGCTGGAAGGAGGGCCTGAGTGAGAAACTTTAGAAACCCCTGCTCTAACCTGGACTCTTTAGCCTCGTCTCTGATTGGGTAGCAGTCGGCTCTTGACCAGGAAATCGGGCTTAAACGTTTGGTATAACCAAACTGTGTGGCAGGTAGCCTCATGGTTAGAACATTTGGCCAGGAACTGAAAGGTGGCTTGATAAAAACCCAGAGCTGACAAGGTAAAAATCTGTCGTTCTACCCCTGAACAAGGCAGTTAACCCAGTGCTCCCCGGTAGGCCGTCATTGTAAATAAGAATTTGTTCTTAACTGACTTGCCTAGTTAAATAAATGTTACATTTAATTATACATTTAGTGACAGGAGTTGTGCTGTTTTGTTCTGAAACCTGCTTGTTCTCTCTGCAGTGTTGAGGGGCGGTTTGAGGATGAGGAGCTGCAGCAAATCCTTGATGACATTCAGACCAAGAGAAGTTTCCAGTACTGAGGACAATTCCTCCTCATCTGGCCTATTCTAACCCTAAACCCATTATGTCAGAATATACTGGTCGCCGCTACTCACCCAGAAGGACATTGAGTCCCAAATGACACCCTATTCACTATATAGTGCACTGCTTTTGACCGTTCTCCCCAGGATGGGTACCTCCAGCTCAGACTTTTATTTTATTTTTATGTGTGGGGGGGGGGGGGTAATAGATGTGCATCAGGCACCACAGATGTACATTCATTATATCCATTTTGAAGGCCATACCAAGCTAGGATGAATCTATACATTCCTAGATGTAAATACTTTTCAAATAAACATCTGAAATACTTTTCATAGCAATTCGTTTTATTTTTATTTAGCTCCTAATACAAAGTGGTTGTTCACTTCATCTTGTCAAATGCAATCGTTGGGTCGGATGTGAGGTCTGTATTTCAGGACCTACACCTCATCGGTAAGCCATGATCAGGGTAGGAGTACTGCTCCCGCCTGCAGTGTTCTAGACCAGTGTACTACCTGACTGGTTATGGATACACTCTGGGACAACAGTGAAGTGTGAGGCTGGTCCACAATAGGTACCTGGAGACCCCCCCCCTGTACAGAAGCCAGGGTGCTCTGCTGTGGCGCTGACTATCAGAGTTATGTTCCTCCTGGAGAGACTGGTGGGCTTGAAGACTGCATCCACACCACTCAGACACAAAGACAGGGTGATCTAGGAGACTGACATGGGGAATGGACATTGACAGCTTCCTGGCTGGCTCACTGCAACAGAGAAACCAGATTCAATTGTAAAAAGATGCAAACACAAGTCTTCAGTTCAGTACAGCACAAATGTGAATATCTTTACGTAATTGCGATTTGACTTAGACTTACCAGAAATGAAGAGCCATTGTACAGTTGAAGTCGGACGTTTACATACACTTAAATTGGCGTCATTAAAACTTGTTTTTCAACCACTCCACAAATTTCTTGTGAACAAATAGTTTTGGCAAGTCGGTTAGGAGATCTACTTGAGATCCACTTTAGGTAAAGATCTACTTTAGGTAAAGCCCCGCCTTATCTCAGCTCACCGGTCACCATTGCAGCACCCACCCGTAGCACGCGCTCCAGCAGGTATATTTCACTGGTCACCCCCAAAGCCAACTCCTCGTTTGGCCACCTTTCCTTCCAGTTCTCTGCTGCCAATGACTGGAACGAATTGCAAAAATCACTGAAGCTGGAGTCTTATATCGCCCTCACTAACTTTAAGCATCAGCATCTCAGTGTAGCTTACCGATCATTACACCTGTACATAGCCTAAAGACTCTCAGACCATATGAGAAACAAGATTTTCTGGTCTGATGTAGCCAAGAATGAGCTCTTTGGCCTGAAATCCAAGAGTCATGTCTGGAAGAAACATGGCACCATCCTTACGGTGAAGCATTGTGGTGGCAGCATCATGCTGTGGAGAAGTTTTTCAGCTGCAGGGACTGGGAGACTAGTCAGGATTGAGGCAAAGATGAACAAAGCAAAGTACAGAGAGCTCTTTAATGAAAACCTGCTCCAGAGTACTCAGGACCTCAGACTGGGGTGAAGGTTCCCCTTCCAACAGGAGCCTAAGCACACAGCCAAGACAACGCAGGAATGGCTTCGGGACAAGTCTCTCTCAATGCCCTTGAGTGGCCTAGCCAGAGCCTGAACTTGAACCCGATCGAACATCTCTGGAGAGACCTGAAAATAGCTGTGCAGTGACGCTCCCCATCCAACCTGACAGAGCTTGAGAGGAATAGCAGAGAAGAATGGGAGAAACTCCCCAAATACATGTGTGCCAAACCTTTCTAAAAACCTGTTTTTGCTTTATCATTATGGGGTATTGTGTGTAGATTGATGAGGGGGAAAAAACGATTTAATATTTTTTAGAATAAGGCTGTAACGTAACAAAATGTAGAAAAAGTCAAGGGGCCTGAATACTTTCTTAAGGCACTGTATGAACTGATACGAAAAACAACACTTGATTCAACACTTCCAGTTTTTCTATTTAAATTATTATACAACATTCTTGCCACCAACAGAATGCTATATATATGTTCAACATAATCTCACACTCAATTCATGCAAATATGTAGAAAAAAAAGTATTTCAGCACATTTCATGTGTTTTTGTGTGGCTTAATTTGTGTGAAAATACACACATTTTTGTGCAACTAAATTAATAGGAAAACATAAAAAGATTTGTGGACTTCATTAATAGGAAAATGTGTTTTTTGGGGGGCAAACCTCAGAACAATCTTTTGAAAGTTATTGGAGCAATGCATTTTGGGCAATGGTGTTCTACACTGCCTTTTTTTTGTGTCCCACATTTATTTATATAACAAAACAAACATTTTAACAAACCAATATTGGTAATCAACCAGGTTGTCACCGAACTATTTATAATATAATAGTAGCCTTACGTTTAAAAAAAAAAAAGTATTAATGCCATTGCTGTTTTCTATGCTTGTTTTCACTTTTTTTGTGGTATTAATAAACATATTTGATTGGGGAATGGGGATGCATTTTCATGATGGGAAATGAATTAATCAATAAATGTGAGGAAACAGAAGACCTAAAAAAAAATATGTTTGGTTTAAATTCCCCTGGTGCAACTGCATGGTATTTGCAACTATAACAAGTCTGGACTATGATCAATTAAGCCATATCAATGCAGTTAAACAGGTTAATGTAAAATAATGAATTTTGTTGGCTTACACTTCCAAGGCCGTCTCATGATGATTATTATGGTTGTGTTAATCATGTTATTTACTTTAGGCTATTGTAACAAGGCACATGCCAGGATTTTAGGCCTACTGCCTCTGCCCAGAGGTCTACTAGGCTTTCATGGCAACATCAGTTAGAGCTCACTTTGCCAAGTATACGCCCTGGTTAGAGTCCCTGTTGAAGCTTTCACTTTCTTCCGCTACACTGGTGGCAGCTTTGGGATCACGTACAGATCACGTCTAGTTATGTGATCAAGTGGTGGGAAGCATTCTGTTTAAACCCAACATTGTGTTGGGTTTAATTACGTTGATATATCGAGTGAACTATGGATAAGCAACAATGGGTGTGACAGATATAAGTAGTCACTACAGGTGTGATCATGCCTTACATTAAAGTTGCCTGAAGCTGAATGGAAAGTTCTATGCTCTGACCAGTTATTCAGCAGAAAATCCTCTGTGACTGTCTAATTAACTTACCAGTGTGGACTCAAGATAAACATATTGTACACAAAAAGTACCTGTTTAAAGTCTTGTTACAACCATGGTGTTATTTTGTTACTGAAGCTTATACATCAAATAACTTAACAATGATCTACATCATATGGGTAGACAAATAATGTGTGTTTTGCAGCAAAACACAACTAGTCTTTTATTAGGATGCAAGTAATATGAATCATTGTTGATCCACCCTGTTCTGATCTAATGAGATGGATGTAGGATTTTCTACAGCCTATAATTGAGGCATTTCCCAGTCATGAAGGAGGAAGCTAGGCCCATCTTGGTTCTCATTAGCAAAGATTGAACAGTGCTGTCTAAAATATTTCATGTGACTAACGAACGGACGGAGACAGAACACAGTCCCCTCCCCGATTTCATCGTGGGGGACAACAATGTGATCAGTGGATGGGGTGTTAACTGACTGGCATACCTGTAAACGACCTATATTATCCCAATGCTGGTGAGCACCTGATTTGTATTCTAGGGACAGTGAGTAGACTGGACCCTGGTTTTATGGGCACACAATCGATCATTTTCCTTGTACAGTGCTATATTTGTGCCATAGAGTTCAAACCTATCTGAAGACAGTAAAAGTGCAGCAACACCTCCTAAGACCTAGCTTTTTGTTCAAATTCACTTTTTTTTGTATAATAGGGATGGACACTAGTGAGTAAACTGGACTATGGTTTAATGGACACACAATCGTTAGTTTTTTCTGTGATGTGCAATTTGTTTGTGAAACACAACAAACATAAACTAAGACTTTTCTTAAACATTACATTTCTAAATTGCAACCTTGAACAATAGCAGCAATAAATTAACAATAATCATACAATCAAAATAATGTTACATTTTTTAAAATGGTCATTTTAGGCCTATATTTTTTGGTTTTACCGGTAGGCTATTACTACTTACTGTATGTTCTTTACATTCATTTACTTAATCTCCAACCATTTCTCAATGTACTCCACTTTATAATATTATTTGTCGTATATAATGTAGTAATTCTCTTTGGTAAAAATGTTCACTCCATGTTGTTATACATTTTAACACTATGCACTATGCAAATCTGCAAAAAATATTGATTTTGTATCATACACATAGCGTCTTCACCGCGGACATTTATTTTTAAGGCATAATACGAAAACCGGATGTCTTAACCTTGCTGCCGTGATGCTATTAAAGCAAAGCAAAGCTTGACATAGCTTCCGAGTTCGACTAGAGACCAAAATCGTTTGGTTTTGAACATCTTCATTCAATGTCGCATTGTTGCCACTTTTGTGTCGGTTATTGTTTGGGAAAAAAATATGTAGAAAATAGTTTGTATATGGCTAATAGCCAAATGTTTTCACATAGCATGCAAGATCAGACAGTATTACAAAATAACTTGCGTTGGCCGGGAATCGAACCCGGGTCAACTGCTTGGAAGGCAGCTATGCTCACCACTATACCACCAACGCTGACATGGAGTATGTGTGAAACATATTGATATTTGAAGTAATAGCTGATGTTTTCCGTAATTCGAAAAGTTTCATTTATATATATTTTTTTTAGACCATATACTTATCGGACTAGCTAATTAGCTAATTATTCATAGATAATAGGCAAACTTTTTGAGAATACGTCACGATGAAATAATACAGATGTGCTAATGTTGTTCATTTGCCACATTTGCTACATTTTCATTAGTTACTATTTGCGAGCGCCCCTGAATGAAGCAAGAAGCAGCAAACCAGCGAAAGCGCCTTCTTCAATATGGATTTATTTGACGATCTTCCAGAACCAACCCAAACCGCAGGTAGATAACTTGATATGTCACTTTAAACATGTTTCACGAATTACACATTTAACATGTTTCAAGGTGTCGTAATCAAATAACGTTAGCTTGCTAATGCTAACCCAGCCTCTGCTATAACGTGTTTGCTAACATTACATTAGCCAATTATGTGACGTTAGCGAGCCTTGTTTGGGTTAGCAAGTCAACTGCTATGTAGCACACAGAGAGCAACCAAATCTAGCTATCGAGCTAACGTTACTTGAACAAATATCATCAAACAGTTTCTTTTTTATAAGAATAGCTAGTCATTAATTTGATAGGCCCAGTGCAGTGGGTTTCCCGACTAGCTATCAAACGTTACTTGTTAGCTAAACTGGAACTGCTAAGCTGGAACTGCTAAGCTGGGTAGTTGACAGTTAGCAGTGGATGGCTGAATAGCTATCTTTTCCCTTCATTGTCTGTCCCGGTTCGTCCTGCACCAGGTGAAGCCTCGGTACAGAAGACATGTCCATCACCCCTGGAGGACAGGGGGGCCAAGAGGAAAAGAGACGCACCTGATGATGATGAGGTGGTGGAAGAACAAAAACTAGAAGAAAAGAAAGTTTGTAAAGGTTTTCGACATTTCCACATGAATGTGCAGTATGTCACCTATTTTATGTTTGTCTGTCTTGTCTGTCTGTGTCTGGGTGTAAAGTTACTACTAGCTATGAGAGATCACTCTGTGTCCCCAGATGATCAATCTCTGAGTGAAAGTGATCACTCTCTGTGTCCCCAGGTGTGCCTATACTGAAGGGGTATGTAGCCGCTCGGAGGGGAGAGAGAGAGGAGATGCAGGACGCTCACATTCTCCTATCTGACATGAAAACCTGCCTGTCCACCCTTCCAACTACAGTGTAAGTCCCCACTGACGCAGGGCAGTGTCAGGATGAGTCCCAAAGTGCACCCTATTGCCAGTCATATGTAGTTTCCTACTTTTGAACAGACCCTCCAAAAGTAGTACACTATATAGGTAAGAATGTCTTTTGGGAGACATCCTAAGCCCCCTTCTCTCTAACATAGGGGAGTGTCAGTCTGTTAGGACCTGGAAGGTGTGATGTGCTCCAGTGAAGTGACGTACACTACTGTCTGTGTTGAAGGTCTCGTCTGGCCTACTTCGCTGTGTTCGACGGCCATGGAGGAGCTAGAGCCTCTCGCTTCGCTGCAGAACATCTTCACCACACTCTGGCAATGAAGTTCCCTAAAGGTGAATGGAAAGACTCAGATCTCCTCTTCACTGTCAAAATACTGGGCCAGATTTATTTGTTGTGTTATCTCGTCACATATTCAATATACATCAGTTAATTCTTGAGATTTGGCTCCTGAGTGGCGCAGCACTGCATCTCAGTGTTAGAGGCGTCACTAAAGTCCCTGGTCCTGGCTGTCATGGTAAATAAGAATGTGTTCTTAACAGACTTGCCTGGTTAAATCATTTAAAAAATGACTCAGATCACATGCCTATTCATCCTCAATAAACATGGCTTTCATTTCTAGTGGTATTATCTCTTCACAATATTCTAGAAGATTCATCAATATCTAATGCATATTGTGTGTCTCCTCTCATAGTAGAAACTGAGAACCTGGACAAACTCGTGAAGAAGTGCCTACTAGACACCTTCCGACAAACAGATGAAGACTTCCTGAAAAAAGCCTCCAGCCAGTAAGTGCTTAGTCTTGTAAACCCGACCCTAGGCAACAGCAGTGACTAGGTTCTGGTAGATATGACGCACTCTCTTGGTAACTACGATAAGGGAAGACGGACAACTCTCCCAACAAATCACGAGGCAAACATGCCAGAACGTCATTATTCAAAACCAAAATTTGTGGTTTCAGTGAGTTGGTAGTTGATGTAAACTAGCCACTTGCAAAATGCACTCATTAAAAATCTCTGTGATCTCCATCTTGCTAGCTACTATTTGGTATTTTATTCAAGCGGATAAGGCAGTGATGTAGGTAGTGACGTAGTTCCTCTTTACCAGACTGACATTCTATTACGTACAGACGTGTTAAGCCGGAACTATGAAACATTGTGGGAGGCAACACGGATGTCTAGTAAGGGCTTTGAATGTCTGTGCATTACTATGGTTGAGTCCCAAATTACAACCTATTCCTTATATAGCTTTGTTTCCCAAATGGGCCCTGATCAAAAGTAGTGCACTATGTAGGGGATAGGGTGCCATTTGGGAGTATTTTAGAAGCCTTATAAATTGATGAGCTAATCTGTCCTACATGAATGAATGTATGAAGCGATGTGTACAGTGTGTTTGGTCTGGTCCCACAGGAAGCCTGCCTGGAAGGATGGCTCTACAGCCACCTGTATGTTAGTGGTGGATGACATGGTGTATGTAGCCAACCTGGGAGACAGCAGGGTAAGGTGCTCCTCTGCTCACACAGTCCGTATACAGTGCACCACTTTTGACCAGTGCCCTATTGACCCTTGGCTAAAGTAATGCACTAGGGAATAGGGTGCAATTTTATACATAACCTTAGTTTTAACCTGTTTATTTAGCCATCATCAATGATGATATTGCCATAGGAAGCAGCTTTTTTTATTCTGTTGCGTTGTAGTACATTTCCTCACCTGTAAAATTGTGTCTCTGTCTTTCTGTAGGCGGTTCTCTGTCGGATGGAACAGGAAATGCAGGGCGGAGATAGGAAGTGTGTCACTCTGGCGCTCAGTAAGGAACACAACCCCACCATCTACGAGGAGCGCATGAGGATCCAGCGGGCGGGGGGCACCGTGAGGTACTGGGCTTTCACTGGGATTTCATATATTTTCTCTGTAAATCTGTGCCTGGAAAAAACCATCAACAACAAAAATAATCTTTGATAAGTACTAGTGATGTCCTTGACCTGCTCTGTGAGGAGGAATAACTATTTAATCAACTCTTTATCCATGGTTGCTGCTGTGTATGTTGCTGCAGGGATGGGAGAGTCCTTGGGGTGCTGGAAGTGTCCAGGTCTATAGGAGATGGACAGTACAAACGCATTGGAGTCATATCCACACCTGACCTCAGACGCTGTCAGCTTACACCCAATGACAGGTAAGACACTGACTCTTTCAACCAATGATCAGTAAGACATGTACGGTTTCAACCAATGACAGGTAACACTATGCCAGGTACTCCCAGCCAAGCCCCGTTCCAATACTTTATAAATGCATTTTCTTTTACTCCCTTCCTTGAAGTAGTCACTGAACTGACATGATGTGGGCTTGGAAAAGCTAATTGAATTTGTTGGCGGGCTGATGGGTGAACTCTCTCTCTTTCTCTTTTTCTCTGTCTCAGGTTCATTATCCTGGGCTGTGATGGTCTGTTTAAAGTGTTTTCTGCAGAGGATGCTGTTAAATACGTTCTCAACGTCTTGCAGGTATACATCATGCTCACAATGTGTGTTTATGGATAAAAGAGGTCTCATGATGTGTGTTTGCTGCGGTGTGTGACACTGTTTTGCGGGTATTTTCAGAATGGGAGTGTTGAGAGGAAGGAGGGACAGACTGAGGAAGAAGGCCACTATGAAGCAGCATGTCAGAGACTGGCCAACGAGGCAGTGAGAAGAGGATGTGCCGACAATGTTACCGTCATACTGGTGTCTGTTAGCTTCTGAACAACAGACACCTGATCTGGCCCATCATTGATGTGTCTCATTGCGTGCCTCAGTGCCTCTGAGTGCTATGTCCACTGTGGCTCCAGACCTAAAAACACATGAACAGATCCCACCGCTGCCACCAACAGACGAACATCAGAAACATGTTGGTTGTTCATTATAAAGGAGGTGTTCTAATCTCTAACTCAATGTGAACTGTATACCCTACGCATGCACACAATGCAAGAACGCACATTTCTAATGGCTTGTGTTGTGTACTTGCGTAGGGTGTAAATTAGGTGTAATGCCCTGTACTGCCCTGTACTGCTTATCCTGATGACTACTGATGATTTAAATGGTCTTTATGGTTTCTGATCAATACCTTGTCTTATCTCATTTGTGCACATGTTGTTTTATTGCCCTCAATGTTACATTTTCTTTGGTGTACTTTTTAAGAAACTATTTCAGAACATAATTTCAGAGATTGTCCCCCAAAATGTTTTTAAAAATGTATACAACCCTGTATGATCCAATCTGAAGCTGGTCTAGATTTAACGGACTCATGTCTTCCTCCAAGCCGACTCCCCCCTGGATAATACAGATGTACAGTACCAGTCAAAAGTTTGGACACACCTACTCATTCAAGGGTTTTTCTTTATTTTTGCTATGTTCTACATTGTAGAATAATAGGGACGACATCAAAACTATGAAATAACACATGGAATGACGTAGTAACCAAAAAAGTGTTAAATATGGCCGAGATTCTTCAAAGTACCTGCCTTTTTTCAACTTAACCTTTATTTAACTACGCAAGTCAGTTAAGAACAAATTCTTATTTACAATGACAGCCTAGGAACAGTGGGTTAACTGCCTTGTTCAGGGACAGAACAACAGATTTTTACCTTGTCACCTCAGGGATTCGATATAGCAACCTTCCGGTTACTGGCCCAACACACTAACCACTACGCTGCATGCCACCACATGACAGCCTTTATGACAGCTTTGCACACTCTTGGCATTCTCTCAACCAGCTTCATGAGGTAGTCACCTAGAATACTTTTTCAACAGTCCTGAAGGAGTTCCCACATATGCTGAGCACTTGTTGGTTTTCCTTCACTCTGCGGTCCAACTCATCCCAAACCATCTCAATTGGGTTGAGGTCGGGTGATTGTGGAGGCCAGATCACAGATCATCTGATGCAGCACTCCATTACTCTCCTTGGTCAAATCTTGCCATAATATGGACTTGGTCTTTTACCAAATAGGGCTATCTTCTGTATACCAACCCTACCTTGTCACAACACAACTGATTGGCCCAAATGCATTAAGAAGGAAAGAAATTCCACAAATTAACTTTTAACAAGGCATACCTGTTAATTGAAATGCATTCCAGGTAACTACCTCATGAAGTTGGTTGAGAGAATGCCAAGAGTGTTCAAAGCTGTCATAAAGGCAAAGGGTGGCTACTTTGAAGAATCTCAAATATAAAATAGATTTGGATTTGCTTAACACCTTTGGTTACTACATGACTCTATATGTGTTATTGTATAGTTTTGATGTATTCACTATTATTCTACAGAAAATATAAAAAGTAAAGAAAAACTATTGAATATTTATTTAATTTATTTCACCTTTATTTAACCAGGTAAGCCAGTTGAGAACAAGTTCTCATTTACAACTGCGACCTGGCCAAGATAAAGCAAAGCAGTGCGACAAAAACAACAACAGAGAGTTACACATAAACAAACGTACAGTCAATAACACAATAGAAAAATCTGTGTACAGTGTGTGCAAATGTAGAAGAGTAGGGAGATGGGCAATAATAAATAGGCCATAGAGGTCAAATAATTACAATTTAGCGTTAACACTGGAGTGATAGATGTGCAGACGATATGCAAGTAGAGATACTGGGGTGCAAAAGAGAAAGAGGGTAAGTAATAATATGGGGATGAGGTGGTTGGGTGTGCTATTTACAGATGGGCTGTGTACAGGTACAGTGATCGGTAAACTGCTCTGACAGCTGATGCTTGAAGTTAGAGAGGGATATATAAGACTCCAGCTTCAGGGGTTTTTGCAATTCGTGTTGGAGGCTATTTTGTAAATGACATATCCGAAGTCAAAGATCGGTAGGATAGTTAGTTTTACGAGGGTATGTTTGGCAGCATGAGTGAAGGATGCTTTGTTGGAAACCGATTCTAGATTTCATTTTGGATTGGAGATGCTTAATGTGAGTCTGGAAGGAGAGTTTACGGTCTAACCAGACACCTAGGTATTTGTAGTTGTCCACATATTCTAGGTCAGAACTGTCCAGAGTAGTGATGCTAGTCGGGCGGGAGGGTGCAGGCAGCAATCAGTTGAAGAGCATGCACTTAGTTTTACTAACATTTAAAAGCAGTTGGAGGCCATGGAAGGAGTGTTGCATGGCGTTGAAGCTCGTTTGGAGGTTTGTAAGCACAGTGTCCAAAGAATGAGTACGTGTGTCCAAACCTCTTACTGGTGCTGTATGTCTGTCCCTTCCCTTTCTGTTTCCTACAAGTTCATATCATAAACATTAGGATTAGGATTTGCTTTATTGTATTCTATCAGAAATTTGAGAAGGAACCATGCTGACTCATTTAATTTCTGTCTGCAAAAAATGACGGGCAATGCCTACTCAAAACTGGTTAAAATCACATGATGCACACCAGATGATGTCCCTCTTCGTCCCAGACAAAGTTCCCCTTTGGGGTTAATACATTAAATTAGATCAATTTGTAGGTCACCTGGGATACACTTGGGAAGCCCATCTCTAACAATAGCCTTTATTTCTCTCCCACAGTAACGAATGGGTTTGGCCATTAGATGGTGCTATCAAACCGTTCCTCAACCTTACTCATGATGACAGCCTGTAATGGGCGAGACAGACATGCTATCAGACAGAGTTACACATCTACAGCTTCTCTTGGTAGGTATGCCTCAGGAGATTTACACAACAAAAAAATATAAACGCAACATGTAAAGTGTTGGTCCCATGTTTCATGAGCTGAAATAAAGGATCCCAGAAATGTTCCATACGCACAAAAAGCTTATTTCTCTCAAATTCTGTGCACAAATTTGTTTACATTCCTTTTTAGTGAGCATTTCTCATTTGCCAAGATAATCCATCCACCTGAGAGGTGTGGCACAAAAAGAAGCTGATTAAACAGCATGATCATTACACAGCCTTGTGCTGGGGACAATAAAAGGCCACTCTAAAATGTGCAGTTTTGTCACAACGCAATGCCATAGATATGTCAGATTTTGAGGGAGCGTGCAGTTGGCATGAAGACTGCAGGAATGTCCACAGGAGCTGTTGCCAGTGAATTTAATGTTAATTTCTCTACCATAAGCTGCCTCCAATGTCGTTTTAGAAAAATTGGCAGTATGTCCAACAAGTCTCACAACAGCAGACCACGTGTATGGGTTGTGTGGGTGAGCGTTTTGCTGTCAATGTTGTGAACAGAGTGCCCTATGGTGGCGGTGGGGTTATGGTATGGGCAGGCATAAGCTTTGGAAAACGAATAAAATTGCATTTTACCAATGGCAATTGGAATGCACAGAGATACCGTGAAGAGATCCTGAGGCCCATTGTCATGCCACTCATCCGCTGCCATCACCTCATGTTTCAGCATAATGCATATTGCACGACCCCATGTCGCAAGGATCTGTAAACAACTCCTGGAAGCTGAAAATGTCCCAGTTCTTCCATGGCCTGCATACTCACCAGACATGTCACCCATTGAGCATGTTTGAGATGCTCCGGATCGACGTGTACGACAGCGTGTTCCAGTTTCCACCAATATCCAGTAAATTTGCACAACCATTGAATAGGAGAGGGACAACATTCCACAGGCCACAATCAACAGCCTGACCAACTCTATGCAAAGGAGATGTGTCTCACTGATACTGACTGGTTTTCTTATCTATCCCTCTGCTGTTTTTTTAAGGTATCTGTGAATAACAGATGCATATCTGTATTCCCACTCATGTGAAATCTATAGATTAGGGCATAATTAATTTGTTTCAATTGAATGATTTCCTTATATGAACTGTAGCTCAGTAAAATCTTAGAAATTGTTGCATGTTGCGTTTATATTTTTGTTCAGTATATACAGTGCCTTGCGAAAGTATTCGGCCCCCTTGAACTTTGCGACCTTTTGCCACATTTCAGGCTTCAAACATAAAGATATAAAACTGTATTTTTTTGTGAAGAATCAACAACAAGTGGGACATAATCATGAAGTGGAACGACATTTATTGGATATTTAAAACTTTTTTAACAAATCAAAAACTGAAAAATTGGGTGTGCAAAATTATTCAGCCCCCTTAATTAAGTTAATACTTTGTAGCGCCACCTTTGGCTGCGATTACAGCTGTAAGTCGCTTGGGGTATGTCTCTATCAGTTTTGCACATCGAGAGACTGAAAATTTTTCCCATTCCTCCTTGCAAAACAGCTCGAGCTCAGTGAGGTTGGATGGAGAGCATTTGTGAACAGCAGTTTTCAGTTCTTACCACAGATTCTCGATTGGATTCAGGTCTGGACTTTGACTTGGCCATTCTAACACCTGGATATGTTTATTTTTGAACCATTCCATTGTAGATTTTGCTTTATGTTTTGGATCATTGTCTTGTTGGAAGACAAATCTCCGTACCAGTCTCAGGTCTTTTGCAGACTCCATCAGGTTTTCTTCCAGAATGGTCCTGTATTTGGCTCCATCCATCTTCCCATCAATTTGAACCATCTTCCCTGTCCCTGCTGAAGAAAAGCAGGCCCAAACCATGATGCTGCCACCACCATGTTTGACAGTGGGGAGGGTGTGTTCAGGGTGATGAGCTGTGTTGCTTTTACGCCAAACAAAACGTTTTGCATTGTTGCCAAAAAGTTCAATTTTGGTTTCATCTGACCAGAGCACCTTCTTCCACATGTTTGGTGTGTCTCCCAGATGGCTTGTGGCAAACTTTAAACTACACTTTTTTATGGATATCTTTAAGAAATGTCTTTCTTCTTGCCACTCTTCCATAAAGGCCAGATTTGTGCAATATACGACTGATTGTTGTCCTATGGACAGAGTCTCCCACCTCAGCTGTAGATCTCTGCAGTTCATCCAGAGTGATCATGGGCCTCTTGGCTGCATCTCTGATCAGTCTTATCCTTGTATGAGCTGAAAGTTTAGAGGGACGGCCAGGTCTTGGTAGATTTGCAGTGGTCTGATACTCCTTCCATTTCAATATTATCGCTTGCACAGTGCTCCTTGGGATGTTTAAAGCTTGGGAAATCTTTTTGTATCCAAATCCGGCTTTAAACTTCTTCACAACAGTATCTCGGACCTGCCTGGTGTGTTCATTGTTCTTCATGATGCTCTCTGCGCTTTTAACGGACCTCTGAGACTATCACAGTGCAGGTGCATTTATACGGAGACTTGATTACACACAGGTGGATTGTATTTATCATCATTAGTCATTTAGGTCAACATTGGATCATTCAGAGATCCTCACTGAACTTCTGGAGAGAGTTTGCTGCACTGAAAGTAAAGGGGCTGAATAATTTTGCACGCCCAATTTTTCAGTTTTTGATTTGTTAAAAAAGTTTGAAATATCCAATAAATGTCGTTCCACTTCATGATTGTGTCCCACTTGTTGTTGATTCTTCACAAAAAAATACAGTTTTATATCTTTATGTTTGAAGCCTGAAATGTGGCAAAAGGTCGCAAAGTTCAAGGGGGCCGAATACTTTCGCAAGGCACTGTATGTAGGCCTACTACTTTTATACCACATTGAGTTCATAATATTTATTTGGTATGGAACGAATGACCGGTCATTCTAATAATGATATATTTAATTTGTATAGCACTTTTCATTATAGCAAGAATCTCAGAGTTGTTCTTAAAACAACAAAACAAAACATTTCAGTTAGCCTATTGAGAATTCTTCCATGGTCATCCACAGAGGCAAGTGCAAGACCAACAGGTCACATCCTGTGTCCGATCCACTCTCCATGAGCACCTTCCTCACCTGTCCATCCACGTCTCTTCCGTCTGAGGCCGAAATGAAGAGTTGAGTCCCAGATGAAGGTTTGAGTCCCAGATGAAGGTTTGAGGCCCAGATGAAGGTTTGAGGCCCAGATGAAGGTTTGAGGCCCAGATGAAGGGTTGAGGACCAGATGAAGGTTTGAGGCCCAGATGAAGGTTTGAGGCCCAGATGAAGGTTTGAGGTCCAGATGAAGGTTTGAGGCCTAGATGAAGGCTTGAGGACCAGATGAAGGGTTGAGCAGGGGGAAACAATGTTCAGATCCAGGGGGGAAACAAGTCAGCAGTCAGGTCACTTCTTGCCACCCCCAGTCGTATTATAGACCTATAGCCTGTTCAGTTAGCCCATTGGCAATTATTCCATGTTTTAGAGTATTTGCGAATATGTGTAGGTTTGCAGACAGGTTATCCAAGGTTTGCAGACAGTGTATCCATGGTGCGTACCCTGACAGAATGTTCCGTGCTATCTGGGATCCTTGGGACGTCCCTACCCTAACTGTTCTATGCACAGACCCTGACAGAACAGTTGTTTTTTCTGTTATCTGTGTTCCTCCTGAATCAGTGTTGTGTTTATGGAAGACGCTGAATGTTCTAATAGCTTGCCTCAGGCTGTTGAATTAAATAACCATATCATTCTTCAGATAACTCTGCTCTTATATCATCACCAGCCAGCCAGACTGACTGAGAGCTGCATCTGTTAGAGCAGGCTGCAGGATTCCCCTCTCTCTATCTCACCCCCCCCCCCCCTCTCCCTATGCCTGGTTATATGAAAGGTTTCGACTCCTGCTGTGTTGACTAACTAACACTGAGGTTTCTGACTGATCCAAGAATATAGAATCCATCAGAATGTGCAGCATCACACAACCAATAGGAGTCACACAACATTGGGACCAACCTGACGAAGACAATCTGACTGATATAGCAGACAGAGAGATATATAATCTCACCACCACAAAGTACTGTATGTCTTGCAGTAGTAAACATAAAATATTAGTAATAGTATGCTGCCTGGTAGTAATAGTATGCTGGTACATAGCCTGGTAGTAATAGTATGCTGGTACATAGCCGGGTAGTAATAGTATGCTGGTACATAGCCTGGTAGTAATAGTATGCCGGTACATATCCTGGTAGTAATAGTATGCTGGTACATAGCCTGGTAGTAATAGTATGCGGGTACATAGCCTGGTAGTAATAGTATGCTTTATTTATTTATGATTTATTTTCCTTTATTTCACTAGGCAAGTCAGTTAAGTGCTCCTAGACCTTAGTGCTGCTTTTGATACCATCGATCACCACATTCTTTTGGAGAGATTGGAAACCCAAATTGATCTACACGGACAAGTTCTGGCCTGGTTTAGATCTTATCTGTTAGAAAGATATCAGTTTGTCTCTGTGAATGGTTTGTCCTCTGACAAATCAACTGTAAATTTCGGTGTTCCTCAAGGTTCCGTTTTAGGACCACAATTGTTTTCACTATATATTTTACCTCTTGGGGATGTCATTCGAAAACACAATGTTAACTTTCACTGCTATGCGGATGACACACAGCTGTACATTTCAATGAAACATGGTGAAGACCCAAAATTGCCCTCGCTAGAAGCATGTGTTTCAGACATAAGGAAGTGCATGGCTGCAAACATTCTACTTTTAAACTCGGAGAAAACAGAGATGCTTGTTCTAGGTCCCAAGAAACAAAGATATCTTCTGTTGAATCTGACAATTAATCTTAATGGTTGTACAGTCGTCTCAAATAAAACTGTGAAGGACCTCGGCGTTACTCTGGACCCTGATCTCTCTTTTGAAGAACATATCAAGACTGTTTCAAGGACAGCTTTTTTCCATCTACTTAACATTGCAAAGAACAGAAACTTTCTGTCCCAAAAAAATGCTGAAAAATTAATCCATGCTTTTGTCATTTCTAGGTTAGACTACTGCAATGCTCTACTTTCCGGCTACCCGGATAAAGCACTAAATAAACTTCAGTTAGTGCTAGATACGGCTGCTAGAATCCTGACTAGAACCAAAGAATTTGATCATATTACTCCAGTGCTAGCCTCCCTACACTGGCTTCCTGTCAAGGCAAGGGCTGATTTCAAGGTTTTACTGCTTACCTACAAAGCATTACATGGGCTTGCTCCTACCTATCTCTCTGATTTGGTCCTGCTGTACATACCTACACGTACGCTACGGTCACAAGACGCAGGCTTCCTAATTGTCCCTAGAATTTCTAAGCAAACAGCTGGAGGCAGGGCTTTCTCCTATAGAGCTCAATTTTTATGGAATGGTCTGCCTACCCATGTGAGAGATGCAAACTCGGTCTCAACCTTTAAGTCTTTACTGAAGACTCATCTCTTCAGTGGGTCATATGATTGAGTGTAGTCTGGCCCAGGAGTGTGAAGGTGAACGGAAAGGCTCTGGAGCAACGAACCGCCCTTGCTGTCTCTGCCTGGCCGGTTCCCCTCTTTCCACTGGGATTCTCTGCCTCTAACCCTATTACAGGGGCTGAGTCACTGGCTTACTAGGGCTCTTTCATACCGTCCCTAGGAGGGGTGCGTCACTTGAGTGGGTTGAGTCACTGATGTGATCTTACTGTCTGGGTTGGCGCCCCCCCCTTGGGTTGTGCCGTGGCGGAGATCTTTGTGGGCTATACTCGGCCTTGTCTCAGGATGGTAAGTTGGTGGTTGAAGATATCCCTCTAGTGGTGTGGGGGCTGTGCTTTGGCAAAGTGGGTGGGGTTATATCCTTCCTGTTTGGCCCTGTCCGGGGGTGTCCTCGGATGGGGCCACAGTGTCTCCTGACCCCTCATGTCTCAGCCTCCAGTATTTAAGCTGCAGTAGTTTATGTGTCGGGGGGCTAGGGTCAGTTTGTTATTTCTGGAGTACTTCTCCTGTCCTATCCGGTGTCCTGTGTGAATTTAAGTATGCTTTCTCTAATTCTCTCTTTCTTTCTCTCTTTCTTTCTCTCTCTCGGAGGACCTGAGCCCTAGGACCATGCCTCAGGACTACCTGTCATGATGACTCCTTGCTGTCCCCAGTCCACCTGGCCGTGTTGCTGCTCCAGTTTCAACTGTTCTGCCTGTGATTATTATTATTTGACCATGCTGGTCATTTATGAACATTTGAACATCTTGGCCATGTTCTGTTGTAATCTCCACCCGGCACAGCCAGAAGAGGACTGGCCACCCCACATAGCCTGGTTCCTCTCTAGGTTTCTTCCTAGGTTTTGGCCTTTCTAGGGAGTTTTTCCTAGCCACCGTGCTTCTACACCTGCATTGCTTGCTGTTTGGGGTTTTAGGCTGGGTTTCTGTACAGCACTTTGAGATATCAGCTGATGTACGAAGGGCTATATAAATCAATTTGATTTCATTTGAGTTAAGAACAAATTCTTATTGTCAATGATGGCCTAGGAGTGAACGATGAGAACGATGGGAGGATGAGTGGAGGGCAGGAGGGAGGTAGAGAGGGAGGGAGGGGAGGAGATGAGGGAGGGAGAGGAAGAGTTGAGGGAGTGGAGGGCTTGAGGAAGGGAGTGGATGGAGGGAGAGAGAGAGGGAGGGAGAGAGGGAGAGGAGAGGAGAGCTGGAGGGAGGGACAGGAGGGCTGGAGGGGGGAGAACTGGAGAGAGGGAGAGGAGAGCTGCAGGGAAGGAGAGAAGAGCTGGAGGGAGAGGAGGGCTGGATGGAGGGAGAGGCAGACTGGATAGAGGGAGAGGAGAGCTGGAGAGAGGGAAAGGAGAGCTGGAGGGAGGGAGAGGAGGGCTGGAGGGAGGGAGAGTAGGGCTGGAGTGAGGGAGAGGAGGGCTGGAGGGAGGGAGAGGAGGGCTGGAGGGAGGGAGAGTAGGGCTGGAGTGAGGGAGCGGAGGGCTGGAGGGGGGTAGAGGAGAGCTGGAGGGAGGGAGGGAGGGAGGGAGGGAGGGAGGGAGGGAGGGAGGGAGGGAGGGAGGGAGGGAGGGAGGGAGGGAGGGGAGGGCTGGAGGGAGGGAGGGTAAGGCTGGAGTGAGGGAGCGGAGGGCTAGGGGCCCCTGTAAGTGCATGTAAATGAGATGAAGCTGTCAGTCATTCAGTTCTTTCTTTCTTCGGACCCCTCTTTTAATTTCCTTCCCTCTTCCCCCTCTCCGTCTCTATCACTCTCTTTCCAGATTCTTCTGTATATTTTAAATCAGTTGGAAGAACCGCATTTGGACTGTGCTGCAGTTGGAATAGTTAATGTGATGTAATTAGCTCACCACTGGAGCTTCCTCAACCCCCTGTCCCCGTCCTCTCCTACACCCCTCCCTTTAAGCTGGTGTGTATGTGTATATGTGTGTGTGTGTGTGCATGCGCGCCTGCGCGTGCGTGTGCTTATACGTGTGTCTGATTGAAGGGGGATGGTCGCTTTTGTCACCAGCTGACAGGACAGTGACAGCGTTTCATACAGATTTCACACCGCAGTCGTACCAACAGGACAGGACATTCACTGCCCACTGTCCTCCTCAAACACACTGCACACTGACGGAGGTGATTGGGATGGGTAAGTAACCATGATGAGTTATTATATTTGGCTAATTTTACAGCTCTTATTTGCTGAAAAGTTCAATAATTATTTTAATAAATGTTTTAATCTGATGATTTCAACCAAATTAGTTGTTCAGTCTACTGTTGTCACAGTGAGTACTTTAGGTTATTCTGTCTCTCCACCTATCTGTCTACATGTCTGTCTTTGGGTTGTTGGAAGACGACTGCTAGGTCAAGGTCACTGGCTGTCTGGTTTACTGTGGGCCAGAAGGCTGTACTTAAAGCCTGGTATTAGGGGGTTAAATACAGTAGGTGTGTGTGTGCAGGTATGTCTGTGTGTGTGCATGTCAGACGGATTATTATGCCTACGCCTGCTGTGGGAGACCGGTGCTCTGGGAAGAGGAGGAGAAAAGAGGGGAGTGGAGGAGAGAGGAGGAGAGAGGAGTAAGGAGGAGAGAGAGCTGCATTGGTCTCAGGTGCAGCAGAGTGATAGTCTCATTATACAGAGAGCTGATTAGACAGAATCGATGGCAGAGTTCAGTTCAGGGCTTCATTGAGCAATTCAATTACCGCAGGCCTGTAGGACACAGGGCTTTTAACCTGATCAAGATAACCTCACTATAGATAACCTCACAGACTATGGCTGTGTCCCAAATGGCACCCTATAGGATGCATGGCTGTGGGCAAGGGGATGGAAATGGCTGACGATTATAAATCATTCTGCTGTGTTGTTTTGTCTTAACACTGACTTACTCTAGTGTAACACCACAACAACAATGTAAGTGGAACAACACCCCGTGGATGTGGACAGTTATCATATACAGTGGATCTGTGGTACACATGGACTATATGGTGTCACAGTGAAACAGGAAGTTCTATTGGCTGTCCTCTCCTGTGGTGCAGATATTCCGGCCTGACTGCTCCCTGCACTGTGTGTGTGTGTGTGTGTGTGTGTGTGTGTGTGTGTGTGTGTGTGTGTGTGTGTGTGTGTGTGTGTGTGTGTGTGTGTGTGTGTGTGTGTGTGTGTGTGTGTGTGTGTGTGTGTGTGTTAGTGTGTGTGTGTGTGTGTGTGTGTGTGTGTGTGTGTGTGTGTGTGTGTGTGTGTGTGTGTGTGTGTGTGTGTGTGTGTGTGTGTGTGTGTGTGTGTGTGTGTGTGTGTGTTTGCATGTACGTATGTATGGGTGCATGTCTGGTGTGGTCTGTGTATTAACAGAGACAATGGGAGAGACAGGCGTTGAGACAACTGCTCAGCAGCTTGGCATGGTTTCCTTAATCCCATAAAAGACACACACATACACACACACTGCACAACAACGTCTCTCCCACTGTGAGGCTACAGAGCTGTCTGGCAAGCCCACACTACAGCGTGTCAGCATCCCAAATGGCACCCTTTTTCCTATACAGGACACAACCAGGGGATTCTGGTCAAAAGTAGTGCACTATGTAGAAAATAGGGTGCCATTTGGGATACAACCTATGACTCACTGTATTGTACTACAAAACCCTCTGGTCTAGTGAGGTGCGGATCAGCTATTTATTCACCTGCACCCAAAGTCGTGCCATATCAGACGTATACCACGGATATGACAAAACATGTATTTTTACTCTTCTAATGAAGTAGGTAACCAGTTTATAATAGCAATAAGGCACCACAGGAGTTTGTTGTATATGGCCAATATACCACGGCTAAGGGCTGTATCCAGGCACTCCGTGTTGAGTCATACATAAGAACAGCTCTTAGCTGTGGTATATTGGCCATATACCACACCTATTCGGGCCTTATTGCTTAAATAACCCATTCGCAGCTGCCCGACTATATGTGATAAAGTGAAAATCTGAATCCCGCACCCGACCCTAACCCGCAAACATAGACCATGCATTATAGTCAAAGATGGCACAACTATTTTTTTGCAGGCTTTATATATGTTTCTGCTTGTAATTTCCGATTTCGTAGGCTATTTGTTAGTCAGTTTGTCTATAATTAGATACATGCGCAAGCTGTGAAAATGGCCCAACATGTTTCTGATTTTAGTTTGGCTTGGATGAATCTTTTATGTGGTTGATAAACACCTGTACAAATGGTATCAAAAAAGCATTTTCATTCTGTCAAGACACTGAAAGAAAAAAATCATAGTCTCTTTCTCCACTGCTGTTCCCTAGTCAAAATGTTGCCTACATTTTGTGTATAATTTTACTGCAAGAAACTCACCGAATTGCTGAATAACTCACTGGCGGCTGCACTGGCTCCAATTCAGGCAACCGTGGAAAGCATCCGGGTTCTGTAGCATCTCACACTACCACACTGGCCGAAGTTGAGGCCTGGCTCTCCAGCCACAACAACCAACTCACTATGCTGGAAAACAGGCTTGATGATGTGGCCACCGCCAACAAGTCTCTACAGCTACAAGTGGAAGATTTGATTTCATGTTCAAAACACCAGAATATCCGTGTGATTCGACTGCTAGAGGATTCTGAGACAGGATATCCAACCCAGTTCATGGCAGAGCTGTCCAAGGAAGTTTTGGGCGATGAGGCTTTTCCCAATCTCCCTGAACTTGATAGAGCCCACCGCAGCCTTGCACCGAAACCTTACCCAGGCGGCCGACTGCGTCCCATCCTAATGCGGTTCCATCGATACAAAGAATAGGAGCTCGTCCTTCGGTGTGCAAGGGAACATGGCGACATAACTTTCCAAGGCCACGAGATCAAGTTCTACAAGGATTTCAGTTCTAGCCTGGCAAAGAAACGGGCCGCATTTAACGACATCAAGTCCACTCTATAGAAGAAGGAAATCCTGAAGAAGCTGAGTCCTTCTACCGACAGCACATACATTGAATGCCTGAATTGGGATGATTTCTCACCTGCTTGTATTATGTGAGAAACATGAGTTCTAGTGACCGTGTGGACACTATGGCCATCTATCGATCCATTTCGAGTGAAACAATCCTATGCTAAAGCTTGCTGGCTACAGTAGGTATGTGTGAGCAGTACATACAGTTGAAGTCGCAGGTTTACAGACACTTAGGTTGGAGTCATTAAAACTAGTTTTTCAACCACTCCACAAATTTCTTGTTAACAAACTATAGTTTTGAGAAGTCGGTTAGGACATCTACTTTGTGCATGACACAAGTAATTTTCCCAACAACTTTTTACAGACAGATTGTTTAATTTGTAATTCACTGTATCACAATTCCAGTGGGTCAGAAGTTTACATACATCGAGTTGACTGTGCCTTTAAAAAGCTTGGAAAATTCCATAAAATGATGTCATGGCATTAGAAGCTTCTGAAAGGCTAATTGACATCATTTGAGTCAATTGGGTTGTACCTGTGGATGTATTTCAAGGCCTACCTTCAAACTCAGTGCCTCTTTGCTTGACATCATGGGAAAATCAAAAGAAATCAGCCAAGACCTCAGAACAATAATTGTAGACCTCCACAAGTCTGGTTCATACTTGGGAGCAATTTCCAAACTCCTGAAGGTACCACGTTCATCTGTACAATAGTATGCAAGTATAAACACCATGGGGCCACGCAGCCGTCAAACTGCTCAGGAAGGAGACGCGCTCTGTCTCCTAGAGATGAACGTACTTTGTTTGCGAAAAGTGCAAATCAATCACAGAACAACAGCAAAGGACCTTGTGAAGATGCTGGAGGAAACTGGTTCAAAAGTATCTATATCCACAGTACAACGAGTCCTATGTCGACATAACCTGAAAGGCCGCTCAGCAAGGAAGAAGCCACTGCTCCAAAACGCTCATAAAAAAGCCAGACTACGGTTTGAAATTGCACATGGGGACAAAGATCATACTTTTTTGGAGAAAGGTCCTCTGGTCTGATGATACAAAAATAGAACTGCTTGGCCATAATGACCATTGTTATGTTTGAAGGAAAAAGGGGGAGGCTTGCAAGCCGAAGAACACCATCCCAACCTTGAAGCACCGTGGTGGCAGCATCATGTTGTGGGTGTGTGTTGCTGTAGGAGGGACTGGTGCACTTCACAAAATAGATGGCATCATAAAGAAGCAAAATGATGTGGATATATTGAAGTAACATCTCAAGACATGAGTCAGGAAGTTAAAGCTTGGTCGCAAATGGGTCTTCCAAATAGACAATGACCCCAAGCATACTTCCAAAGTTGTGGCAAAATGGCTTAAGGACAACAAAGTCAAGTTATTGGAGTGGCCATCACAAAGCCCTCACCCCAATCCTATAGATAATCTGTGTGCAGAACTAAAAAAGTGTGTGTGAACAAGGAGGCCTACAAACCTGACTCAGTTACACCAGCTCTGTCAGGAGGAATGGGCCAAAATTCACACAACTTATTGTCGGAAGCTTGTGGAAGGCTACCCGAAACGATTGACCCAAGTTAAACAATGTAAAACCAATGCTACCAAATACTAATTGAGTGTATGTAGACTTCTGACCCACTGGGAATGTGATGAAATAAATAAAAGCTGAAATAAATCATTCTCTCTACTATTATTCTGACATTTTACATTCTTAAAATAAAGTGGTGATCCAAACTGATTTAAGACAGGGAATTTTTACTAGGTTTAAATGTCAGGAATTGTGAAAAACTGAGTTTAAATGTATTTGGCTAAGGTGTATGTAAACTTCCGACTTCAACTGTACACCTTAGCCAAATACATTTAAACTCAGTTTTTCACAATTCCTGACTTTTAAACCTAGTAAAAAACAACAAGTCAGAATGGTACTTTTAGGCTTCTAGTCAGACTGGTGACATGGAACATTGGCGGTTGTGGGGGGCAAATTAAGCGCACCTGAGTATTTTCACATCTGAAGAGGCTGAATACTGATATCGCATTGTTTCAAGAAACGCACCTACGTGTTAACGACCATACTAGAATGTGAAAAGCATTGGGTTGGACAGGTTTTTCATTCTAATTTTAATGGCAAAGCCAGTGGAACAACAATAGTAATTCACAAACGAGTACAGTTTTCACCCTCACAGATCATTTCAGATCCTGGAGGATGTTATACAGCAAACCCCTGTAGTACTTGCGAATGTTTACGCCCCTAACTGGGATGACACTAGATTTATGACATCTCTTTTCGACTCTCTCCCTAATCTTGACACCCACCGCCTCATCTTCGGCGGGGACCTTAACTGTGTTACTGAACCAAGACTTGACCGGTCTAATTCCAGAACACTTCCTCCTTCCGGGATGGTAAAAGCTCTTTCTACATTAATGACCCAAATGGGTTGTGTTGATCCATGGCGCTTCCTCCAGCCGGTCACAAAAGACTTCTCCTGCTTTTCTCATGTTCATCAAGCCTACTCACGCATAGACTACTTTTATTTTTAGATAGAGCCCTTCTCCCCTCAGTTAAAACTACAGAATATTCTGCAATACTGATTACAGACCATTCCCCCCATATTCTGGACTTATCACTTACTCCGAATGCAAACAAACAATCGAATCTGAACAAGAGAGCCTCATCGAAATTGCAGCAAGCGGTTCTGTGAAAATTGAATTTAATCAGAAGCCACTGGCAGATTTCTGGATTGGGCTTCGCTCAGAGTATCCTGCCTTTGCAAATCGAGCTGTTAAGACACTGATGCCCTTTGCAACCACGTACCTATGTAAGAGTGGATTCTCGGCCCTCACTAGCATGAAAACTAAATACAGGCACAGACTGTGTGTGGAAAATGATTTAAAACAGATTCTCTCCAATACAACCTAACATTGCAGAGTTATGTACATCCTTTCAAGCACACCCTTCTCATTAACCTGTGGTGAGTTATTCACAATTTACAATGAACAAATAAGGTTTTATATGTAAGATGGTTAAATAAAGAGCAAAATGATTGATTGTTATTCTATTATTATTTGTGCTCTGTTCCTATAAGAACTCTTTGTCACTTCCCACGAGCCGGGTTGTGACAAAAACTCACACTCATTCTGATGTTTAATAGATTTATTGTATAGTGTGTGTGTGGCAGGCTTACAATGATGGCAAAAAACACCCGGACCCGACGTCAACAACAACAACAACAAAAATACATCCCAAACAAAAACGACAATAATGCTGACACAGGGGATGAAACAGAGGAAATAGACAGATATAGGGAAGGCAATCAAAACGTGAAGGAGTCCAGGTGAGTCCAATGAGCGCAGATGTGCATAATGAAGGTGACAGGTGTGCGCAATGAAGGGCAGCCTGGCGCCCTCGAGCACCAGAGAGGTGAGACGGGAGCTGGTGTGACAATAGCAGAGAGTAATGTCAACAGCTCCTGCAGACAGACAGAATGTGTGTGTGTGTGTGTCAGTGTGTGCCTGTGCGTGTGCCTATGCCTGTCCACAGACAGACTATTCAGCCAGTGTTTGAGTTCGATAAGTCTACACACAGAGATCATATAACTGCAAAATGAATGTTATCAGGATTTACAGTATGTTTAACACCACAAGCCTGAGATAACTACACTGTGTAGATAGTAACAGTTGTCTGGGTGAATAGGGAGTGCATCCGAAATAGCACCCTATTGCCTATAGTGCACTACTTTTGACTAGAAATAGAGTGCCATTTGGGATGCAACCTCAAATGTTTGTTGTCTGACCAGTACCGTAGAGGGGTGGGAAGGTGGGATCTGACATCACGCTGAGCATTCAAACATACCTGTTAATGGCACAGCCATTATAACATCGATCCCCCCTTCTCCTAACCACCTCTCCCTCCCCTGTTCCCCCTCCCATCTCTCCTCCTCTCCTCCTCTCTCTCTGTCCCACCTCTCACCTCGGAAGAAAGGAATTTGCCATCTGATTGCAAAGCAGGCAGAGCATGTTGCAGCAGGTGGGACGGAGCTTGTTGTTCAGGTGAATACAGTGCCTTCAGAAAATATTCACAACTCTTGACTTTTTTTCACATTTTGTTGTGTTACAGCCTGAATTTGGATTCAATTGGGATTGTGTGTTACTGGCCTACACATAATACCCCATAACGTCAAAGTGGGATTATGTTTTTAGATATGTTCACAAATGAATTAGAACTGAAAAGATGAAATGTCTTGAGTCAATAAGTATTCAACCCTTTGTTAGGGCCTAAATAAGTTCAGGAGTAAGAATGTGCTTAACAAGTCACATAATAAGTTGCATGGACTCACTCTGTATGCAATAACAGTGTTTAACATGATTTTGGAATGACTACCTCATTTCTGTACCCCACACATACAATTATCTGTAATTTCAAACGCAGATTCAACCACAAAGACCAGGGAGGTTTTCCAATGCCTCGCACAAAGAAGGGCACTTATTAGTAGATGGATAAAAAATGTAAAAAGCAGACAATGAATATCCCTTTGAGCATGGTGAAGTTATTTATTACACTTTGGATGGTGTATCAATGCACCAAGTCACAATAAAGATACAGGCGTCCTTCCTAACTCAGTTGCCGGAGAGGAAGGAATCTGCTCAGGGATTTAACCATGAGGCCAATAGTGACTTTAAAACAGTTACAGAGTTTAATGGCTGTGATAGGAGAAAACTGAGGATGGATCAACAACATTGTAGTTACTCCACAATACTAACCTAAATGACAAGTAAAAAAAAGGAAGCATGTACAGAATTAAAAATATTCCAAAACATGCATCCTGTTTCCAATAAGGCACGAAAGTAAAACTGGCAAAAAATGTGTCAATTTTGTTTTATTTTATGTCCTGAATAACAAAGCATTATGTTTGGGCCAAATCCAACACAACACATCAATGAGTTCACTCTTCATATTTGAAAGCATGGTGGTGGCTGCATCATGTTATGAGTATGCTTGTCATCAGCAAGGACTAAGGTGTTTTTTAGGATAAAAATAAACGCAATAGAGCTAATCACAGACAAAATCCTAGAGGAAAACCTGGTTCAGTCTGCTTTCCAACAGACACTGGGAGACAAATTCACCTTTCAGCAGGACAATAACCTAAAACAAAAGGCAAAATATACACTGGAGTTGCTTACCAAGATGACATTGAATGTTCCTGAGTGGCCTAGTTACAGTTTTGACTTAAATCGTGTTGAAACTCTATGGCAAGACTTGAAAATGGCTGTTTAGCAATGATCAACAACCAACTTGACAGAAATTGAATAATTTTAAAATAATAATGTGCAAATATTGTACAATCCAGGTGTGCAAAGCTCTTAGAGACTTACCCATGAAGACTCACAGCTGTAATTGCTGCCAAAGGTGATTCAACATGTATTGACTCAGGGGTGGGAATACTTAGAAATGAGATAGTGGCAAGAAAAAGTTTGTGAACCCTTTGGAATTACATGCATTTCTGCATAAATTGGTCATAACATTTTTATCTGATCTTCATCTAAGTCACAACAATAGACAAACACAGTCTGCTTAAACTAATAACACAAACAATTATATGTTTTCAAGTCTTGAACACACCATGTAAACTTACACAGTGTAGAGTAGAAAAAGTATGTGAACCCTTGCATTTAATAACTGGTTGACCCTCCATTGGCAGCAATAAACTCAACCAAATGTTTTCTGTAGTTGCGGATCAGACCTTCACAATGTTCAGGAGGTATTTTGGAACATTCATCTTTACAAAACTGTTTCAGTTCAACAATATTCTTAGGATGTCTGGTGTGAACCACTCTCGAGGTCATGCCACAGCATTTTAATCAGGTTGAGGTCAGGACTCTGACTGTGCCACTCCAGAAGGCGCATTTTCTTCTGTTGAAGCCATTCTGTTGTTGATTTACTTCTATATTTTGGATCGTTGTCCTGTTGCATCACCCAACTTCTGTTGAGCTTCAATTGGCAGACAGATTGGCCTTACATTCTTCTGCAAAATGTCTTGATAAACTTGGGAATTCATTTTTCCGTCAATGATAGCAAGCTGTCCAGGCCCTGAGGCAGCAAAGCAGCCCCAAAACCATGATGCTCCCTCCAACATACTTTACATTTGGGATGAGGTTTTGATGTTGGTGTGCTGTGCCTTTTTTTCTCCACACATAGTGTTGTGTGTTCCTTCCAAACAACTCAACTTTAGTTTAATCTGGCCACAGAATAATCTGGAACATCCAGGTGCTCTTTTGCGAACTTCAGACGTGCAGCAATGGGGTTTTTTGGACAGCAGTGTCTTTTTCTGTGGTGTCCTCCCATGAACACCATTCTTGTTTAGTGTTTTACGTATTGTAGACTCGTCAACAGAGATGTTAGCATGTTCCAGAGATTTCTGTAAGCCTTTTGCTGACACTCTAGGATTATTCTTAACCTCACTGAGCATTCTGCACTGCAAGAGTGCAGTCATCTTTGCAGGACGCCAACTTCTAAGAGTAGCAATCGTGCTGAACTTTCTCCATTTATAGACAATTTGTATTACTGTGGACTGATGAACATCACGGCTTTTAGAGATACTTTTTTTTAACCCTTTCCAGCTTTATGCAAGTCAACAATTCAACAATAAATTGACCAGCATGCATTTAGTTTTACTTTCATTTAAGAGCAGTTGGAGGCCACGGAAGGAGTGTTGTATGGCATTGAAGCTCGTCTGGAGGTTAGTTAACCAAAGAAGGGCCAGAGGTTTACAGAATGGTGTCGTCTGCATAGAGGTGGAGCAGAGAATCACCAGCAGCAAGAGTGACATCATTGATGTATACAGAGAAGAGAGTCGGCCAGAGAATTGAACCCTGTGGCACCCCCATAGAGACTGCCAGAGGTCTGGACAACAGGCCCTCCGATTTGACACACTGAACTCTTATCAGAGAAATAGTTGGTGAGCCAGGCGAGGCAATCATTTGAGAAACCAAGGCTGTTGAGTCTGCCGATAAGAATGTGGTCATTGACAGAGTCGAAAGCCTTGGCCAGGTCAATGAATACGACTGCACAGTAATGTCTGTTATTGATGGCGGTTATGATATTGTTTAGGACTGAGGTGCACCCATAACCAGCTCTGAAACCAGATTGCTTGCGGAGAAGGTACGGTGGGATTCGAAATGGTCGGTAATCTGTTTGTTAACTTGGATTTCGAAGACCTTAGAAACGCAGGGTAGGATAGATATAGGTCTGTAGCAGTTTGGGTCTAGAGTGTCTCACCCTTTGAGGAGGGGGATGACCGCGGCAGCTTTCCAATCTTTGGGAATCTCAGACAATACGAAAGAGAGATTGACCAGGCTAGTAATAGGGGTTGCAACAATTTCTGCAGATTATTTTAGAAAGAGAGGGTGCAGATTGTCTAGCCTGGCTGATTTGTAGGGGTCCAGATTTTGCAGCTCGGGGAGGCTTGGGCAAGTTGCTGTGGGGGGTGGAGGGCTGTTGATCGGGGTAGGGGTAGCCAGGTGGAAAGCATGGCCAGCAGTAGAAAAATGCTTATTGAAATTCTCAATTATAGTGGATTTATCGGTGGTGACAGTGTTTCCTAGCCTCAGTGCAGTGGGCAGCTGGGAGAAGGTGCTCTTATTCTCCATGGACTTTACAGAGTCCCAGAACTTTTTTGAGTTTGTGCTACAGGATGGAAATTTCTGCTTGAAAAAGCTAGCCTTAGCTTTCCTAACTGCCTGTGTATATTGGTTCCTAACTTCCCTGAAAAGTTGCATATCACGGGGGCTATTCGATGCTAATGCAGAATGCCACAGGATGTTTTTGTGCTGGTCAAGGGCAGTCAGGTCTGGAGAGAACCAAGGGCTATATCTGTTCCTGATTCTACATTTTTTGAAGGGGGCATGCTTATTTTAGATGGTGAGGAAGGCACTTTTAAAGAATAACCAGGCATCCTCTACTGACGGGATGAGGTCAATATCCTTCAAGGATACCCGGGCCAGGTTGATTAGAAAGGCCTGCTCGCTGAAGTGTTTTAGGGAGCGTTTGACAGTGATGAGGGGTGGTTGTTTGATCGCAGACCCATTACGGATGCAAGCAATGAGGCAGTGATCGCTGAGATCTTGGTTGAAAACAGCAGAGGTGTATTTAGAGGGCAGGTTGATTAGGATGATATCAATGAGGGTGCCAGTGTTTACAGATTTGGGGTTGTACCTGGTGAGTTCATTGATAAGTTTAGGTCACCTAGCAGCATGAGCTCTGAAGATAGATGGGGGGCAATCAATTCACATATGGTGTCCAGGGCACAGCTTGGGGCAGAGAGTGGTCTATAGCAAGCGGCAACGGTGAGAGACTTGTTTCTGGAAATGTGGATTTTTGGATCTCTGCAGTAGATTGCAACACCGCCCCCTTTGGAAGTTCTATCTTGTCTGCAAATGTTGTAGTTAGGGATGGAGATTTCAGGGTTTTTGGTGGTCTTCCTAAACCAGGATTCAGACACAGCTAGGACATCCGCGTTGGCAGAGTGTGCTAAAGCAGTGAATAAAACAAACTTAGGGAGGAGGCTTCTAATGTTAACATGCATGAAACCAAGGCTTTTACGGTTATAGAAGTCAACAAATGAGAGCACCTGGGGCGTAGGAGTGGAGCTAGGCACTGCAGGGCCTGAATTAACCTCTATATCACCAGAGGAACAGAGGAGGAGTATGATAAGGGTACGGCTAAAGGCCATAAAAACTGGTCGTCTAATACAGTAAAAGGAGCAGGTTTCTGGGTGCGATAGAATAGATTCAAGTCATAATTTACAGACAAAGGTAAGGTAGGATGTGAGTACATTGGAGGTAAACCTAGGCATTGAGTAATGATGAGAGAGATATAGTCTCTAGAGACGTTTAAACCAGGTGATGTCACCGCATATGTGGGAGGTGGAACTAAATGGTTGGTTAAGGCATATTGAACAGGGCTAATGGCTCTACAGTGAAATAAGACAATAATCACTAATCAGGACAGTAATGGACAAGGCATATTAATATTAGGTTAGAGGCCTGTGTAGCCGGGTGATCTTAGGGGTCCAGTGAGTGGTTGGGCAGGCTGGAGACATGGCGATTCAGACAGCTAGCAGGCTGGGGCTAGCAAGCTAGCAGAAGGGCCTTAGAAAGTCTGTTTTAGCCTCCGCTTGCGGTGACATCGATAGACCAGTCATGATGGTCTATCGATGTCACCGCATACCGGCAGTAGAAGGGGTCTGGGTATTGTAGCCCAGGAGTGGCTGATGGGCCTCTTCAGCTAGCCGGGAGAATGGGCCTAGCATGGGCTAGCTCCAGGCTAATTGGTGCTTACTTCGGGACAGACATTAGCCAGGAGTAGTCACTCGGATAGCAGCTAGCTAGCTGCGATGTACCAGGTGAAAAGGTTCAGAGCTTGCGGTAGGAATCCGGGGATATGGAGAGAAAATAGGCCCGGTATGCTCTGGTTTGAGTTGCGTTTTCCAAACTGGCGAGCGCTTTCGGAGCTAAAGGTTAGCTGATGACCGCTAGCAGTGGTTAGCTGACTACTAGCCAGTAGCTAATGAGCTGGCTAGCTTCTGTTGGGGGATTCCGGTTCAGAAGTAAAGAAAGATACTTTAGAAAAACAGATCCACACCACATTGGATGAGGCGGGTTGCAGGAGATTATTTTGAAGTTGAGGTTTAGAAAAACAGATCCACACCACATTGGGTGAGGCGGGTTGCAGGAGAGTATTTTGAAGTTGAGGTTTAGAAAAACAGATCCACACCACATTGGGTGAGGCGGGTTGCAGGAGAGTATTTTGAAGTTGAGGTTTAGAAAAACAGATCCACACCACATTGGTTGAGGCGGGTTGCAGGAGAGTATTTTGAAGTTGAGGTTTAGAAAAAAATATAAAAAGATATATACATGGGACACGACAAGACGAAGGACAAAGACGTCTGACTGATACACCATCTTGGAAATGTATGATCTCGTATCATTGATTGGACTCCAGGTTAGCTGACTCCTGACTCCAATTAGCTTTTGGAAAAGTAATTCGCCTAGGGGGTCACATACTTTTTCCAACCTACACTGTGAATGTTTAAATGATGTATTCAATATAGAAAAGAAAAATACAATAACTTGTGTGTTATTAGTTTAAGCAGACTGTGTTCATCTATTGTTGTGACTAAAATGAAGATCAGATAAAAAAAACATTATGACTAATTTATGCAGAAATCCAGGTAATTCCAAAGGGTTCACTTACTTTTTCTTGCCACTGTATTTCTGTATTTAATTTTCAATAAATATGAAGATTTTTATTGAAACACGTTTTCACTATGTCATTATGAGGTTTTGTGTTAAATCCATTTTGAATTCCGACTGTAACAGAACAGAATGTGGAATAAATCAAGGGGTATAAATATTTTCTGAAAGCACAGTACATTTCCAGTGTATAGTGCCTGTGCATGTGTGTGTGTGCCTGTGCATGTGTGTGTGTGCCTGTGCATGTGTGTGTGTGTGTGCCTGTGCGTGTGTGTGGGCAGCCAGCTGCTCACCCACTTGCCTGACTCTACCTCACCGTAATCACAGAGCAGCAGCATGGAAATGACATGCTTGATAATGGGACAGACAGACAGTGGTCTGATATAGCAGTATTTCAGGTCATGGTCAACCCATCTTTTTCCATTGTCATTTCAACTAGTGCCTTGATCAACTCCACTCACACATAGTTCTGGATGTTTGAGAAGTTGTTTGGGAAGTTGTTTAGGTTGTGATTTCAGGGACGGAGGTGTCCTGTTGTTATGGTGTATTAACTATTTTCCTATACACCCTAAATGGTACCCTGTTCCCTATGTAGTGCACAACTTTTGACCAGAGCCAATGTGGTGCACTATAAAGGGAATAGAGTGCTATTTGGGATGCAACCTATGTGTAATCTTTATTCTTCCTTCTCTCCTGACTGGGATAAAGAGTCTGACATTACTTTAGATTGTTGGGAAGACCCCAATGTCTGTAATTATTTGTTCATGTCAGCACTAGTTTATGCACCAGTTTATATGCAAAAGCATCTCTTATCACAGTGTAATATCTAACACAACACACTACAACATGTGTGAGTTCTTTCAAGGCCTAGCCTGTTCTCAAAGATAAGGGTGACACATTGCAATAAAGCATAATGAGATTCAATTCTATTTTTCCATCTAAAGATTGAAAGCTAGTCTTCAGTAGTAATCTCTGTTTTAGGTCTGATGCTACCAGCTGCTGTTAGCCACAGATAAACCAAATGAGATGCAGGTCCAGTCTCCTGGGTATCCAAAGGATAACAGTTAACTGCGCTCTGAAGATTAGAACAATTAATTCACTATGGCCCAATCCCAATAGGCCTGGTCAAAGTAGTGCACTAAATGGGGAATATGGTGCCATCTAGGACGCACCTGTATTGATAATCTGTGGTCCCTAGGGGAGAAGGAGGTGGGTCTAGCCAAGCCTCTCCTCCATTGTCTTCTGGGGCCCTCCCAAATGGTACCCTACTCCCTATATACATTTTTGACCAGTCATATAGGTTGGTTAAAAGTAGTGCACTATATAGAAAATAGGGTGCCATTTGAGACAGCCTGGTTCTTCTGGATCACATTCACATCCCTCAAAGACTTCTCTCTCTCTCTCTCTCTCTCTCTCTCTCTCTCTCTCAAATCAAATGTTTCAGTAAACCATCTGTAGCACTGTAGGCTACAATGTAAAGGGGTTGCCGTGAATTTGACAGTAATTTATAGGCAGTTAATTGGTAAGTACATTTCTGTATTTCATATTGCAGTATATCTACTGTAATCTAAATACAGTATCAAAGCAAACACTGTGTAATGACACACACTACAATACTGTAAATGTACTGTAATCGACTGTAAAAAAGTAAATGCTACTGTAATCATAATGGATGGTTGAATGAATGAAATTTGTTGAGGGGAGATGGGGTTTGTTTTTCACAGTATTTTGCTGTAATTACATGGTATTGCTGCAAGCAGGCTGTTTGGTAGTACTATGTTTACACATTATAGCATTACAGCACATTACAGTGAATATTTGGTGTTTTATATCACTTGCACTTCTAGAGACTTAACAAAGGCTTCCAAACTGGCAGCGACCACAGGGCAAAAAATACCAAAAGGACATAGCAAAATTCTCAACCCCGCTGTCACTCCAATCTGTCCCCTATACCATTGAAGTTGATGGAGCACTATAACCACACAAGTTAAATTGGTCCAGCCTTCTCATTAAAGGATGCAACAAATACAGCCAATTACAAGGCACACCTCTAAATATGTTAATGAGCCAGAAACAACAATACCATGCACCTACTAGTGGTCAAATGGTTTTTGGTGCTCCAGAAATATGATATGGTACTGCATTCTGTGGGTTGAAATTACTGTACCATTCGAAATAAAGCAATTCTTTCCCTGCCAACAACATTTTGCCACAATGAACCATAATTTACAGTGTGCTGCAGTAAAATTTCACAATATTTTCCTGTTGGTAATACCCCAAATTACTGTATAAATTACAGTTTTCCATTACAGTGTACTAGTTATCTGTCTCTGAATATGAAGATAGCAATTTATGATGCTGGATCAGGATACAGAGGAAATGGCAAAGAGGAGAGAGAGAGAGAGAGGGCACGGAAAAGAGAGAGACAGAAAGAGAGATTGAGATGCAGAGATGGGGCAGTGGTGGAAAAAGTACAAAATGTTCATACTTGAGTAAAAGTAAAGGTAACTTAAAAGAAAATGACTCAAGTAAAAGTGAAAGTCATCCAGTAAAATGCTACTTGAGTAAAAGTAAAGGTAACTTAAAAGAAAATGACTCAAGTAAAAGTGAAAGTCATCCAGTAAAATGCTACTTGAGTAAAAGTCTAAAAGTATTCGATTTTAAATGTACTTAAGAATCAAAAGTAAAATAATTTTAAATTCCTTATATTAAGAAAACCAGACGGAACAATTGTATTTTTGATTTTTTATCTACAGGTCGCCAGGGGCACACTACAACCCTAAGATGTCATTTACAAATTAAGCATTTGTGTTTAGTGAGTCTTCAGATCAGACCCACTAGGGATGACCAGGGATGTTCTCTTGATAAGTGTGTGAATTAGGCTATTTTCCTGTCCTGCTAAGCATTCAAAATGTAACGAGTACTTTTGGTTGTCAGGGAAAATGTAAGGATGAAATGTAATTATTTTCTTTAGGAATGTAGTGGAGTAAAAGTAAAAGTTGTTAAAATATAAATAGTGAAATAAAGTACAGATACCCCCACAAATGTAGTACTTTCAAGTACTTTACTTAAGTACTTTACACCACTGGATGGGGTGGGGGGTGGGGGGGGTGTAGCAGGGAGGAGAGAGAAACAAACTTTAGAATTGTATTTTTAGTTATTGTGACTACTAATTTATTTTCATAACACCAAAATCCTCCTCTGAGCCCCCCCCTCCGAAGATAGAGAAAGAGAGAGATTGTTGGGAGGAGGCATAACACAGAACATCTGTCCATGCTCTCTGGAATGCTGGGAATCTGCAGGAGAATATAAAAGGAATGGGAATGGAATCAGAATATTGAGTCAAGGACAGAGGTATTGCTGCAATGTTCGACAAAAGAGCGTGTCTCATTGTGGTATTTTATTCATTGTCCTTGGGTGGTGTAAATATTGTGACTGTTGCGTAAGAGTATAATTTGAAATGTAATGTCTGACATCCAGGTTGCGTCCCAAATGGCACCCTATTTTGTATATAGTGCACTAATTTTAACCAGAGCTCTATGAATGCAGCCCCAGATATGCTTATTGTCTTGTTTGGGTTGGTGATCTTAGAGGTTTTACACAAGTTTGAAGTTAAGTGAAGAGAAGCCTGAGCACAATAGTAACATGTTTTGTTGTTGGCAGGCAGCAGGCCCTCCACCATACAGCCACATGTTGCAGCTGGCTGTATGGTTGAACCCCCCCTCTGCCCCCCCCCCCCTCTGTCCCTCTCTGTTCTATAGGAACCACAGTCTTTTGACATTCCTCTCCTGTCCTGACAGTCAGTCTGGTTCATTCCACTGATTAGAGAGAATATAGAGGAAAGGCAATGCTCTTGACAGATGAAAATATGCTGTGCAGCCTTGTGGTAATAGCAGTATTTAGCTGGTGGTTAGCATGCAGTGTTAGGAGTGGTGTCCCAGTTTACTGAGAGATTTATTACTGAATGAGCCCTCATCTCAGACCCTAAAAGCGTCTGCATGCTTCCCATCCGAAACAGTTCAGAACAGTTTGTGCACATATTACGACAACATTTTGTGACGTTTTTGTTTGTTTCGGCAAGGTTTTCTTCTGCTGTTTGGCCACACATTTTTTCTCAAGGCAAGCCGAAGTCAGTAACCGAAGTCTACGCCCCTTCGTCTGTGATTGGTCAACAGTAGAGATTGTTCAATGAAATGTTTTCTGTCATTCCACGAGAGACGAATAGTTTTCATGCAAATTTTTTTACTTGAAAAATACTGCATCATTAGTTAGATATAAAATTGTGCGACTAAGATCTTGGCAAAAATATCAAAATGTACGACAGTTATCTTAGATTCATTCGGACAATTTTTTTCGGGATATAGCATCTCAAGATGGACAAACAGTACTATATCCGCTTTTTTCTTGTTTTTCAAGCATAGGTATTTTAAGGACGTATGCGAGCACACTCGTTCGGTTCGCCTAAGGCGCCAGCCAAACCGAAGCATGCTGACGCCTTAATTCCTCTGTGATTGGGTCATGACCCCTGTCAATCACAACCTTGTCCAATACGCTCTCTGTTAGAGGGAGGGAAGTCAGGTTTCCTGTCTATATATTGTACATCAGCAGAAGATGAACAGGTGTGGGGTAAAAAACACATCTTAAAGGAAAATGAAAAAGAAATACCCAGTAGAAACATTGAAATCAACTATAGAGAAACAGCAGTCTCCTGTTTCTGGCCCTGGCAGGCTTGCATCTGTAGCTGTTGGTTGTCTTTGGCAGCCTCTCCTAGGCCCTCCGACCATGCCTTCACATAGCTGTCGTAGCAGCCTGCTGTATGGGGAAACGGCTCTACATTGCTCACCGCTCACCAGCAGAGCAATATCCCATCAACTCTGCCTCCTGAATCACACACACACTGACACACACACTGACACACAAACACACATGCATAAGTACACGCACACACATACACAGTTGTTGTAAGATTTTAGTTCACGGCTAGAAAGTAGGTACTGTCATTACATTAGCCAGTTAGGATTGAGACAATTAAATAAGCTCTTGTGTTTGATGTATTTAGTCCCTAGTGCTCAGTGTGATTGTGTCTTTATGTCAGGCCATGTTCAGTTCTCTGACTGACCCTGCAGATTCTATGGCTTCTATGGCAATGTCCCAAATGGCAACCTATTCCCTATTTTGACTATAGCCCAATAGTGTGCAATATGGGACGCAGACAGAGTCTAAACCAAGCTCCGCATAGCACGGCTCGACTCAACTGCTTTTCAGCCCAGGTTCCCACTTTTCTGTCATTTAGTCTTTCCTCCTCTCTCACTCTCTTTCTCCGTGGAAACAAACAAGTCTGTGTTCCAGCAGGGCAGCGAGAGCCTCCTTTCGAAACATCCAGATATGTTTGACTAGAGCTGTTCCCACTCCTTTCCTCCTAACCCTAACCCAGCTGTGTCTCAAAGTGCACCCTATTCCCTATGCCCTATGTTTGACCAGGGCCTCTGGTCAAATGTAGTGCACTATATAAGGGATAGGGTGCCATTTTGGACTCAACCAGGACCTCTTCATCTCAGCAGCTGAGCCAGATGAGACCAGATGAAGATAGAGGCAGCCTTTCATTAAAGCAGGCAATTGTTCAACGTGTTCCTCCAACTGTTGCCCCAATGTTGTTCATAAGAGCTGGCAAAGGGAAGAATGAGTTCCCCCCTCTTCTCCTCTCCTCTCCCTCTCCTTCTTCTACACTTAACAAAAATATAAACGCAACATGTAAAGTGTTGGTCCCATGTTTCATGAGCTGAAATAAAAGATCACAGAAATGTTCCATATGCACATATAGGTTATTTCTCTCAAATGTTGTACACAAATGTGTTTACATCCCTGTTAGTAAGCATTTCTCCTTTGCCAAGATAATCCAATCACCTGACAGGTGTGGCATATCAAGAACCTGACTAAACAGCATGATCATTACACAGGTGCACCTTGTGCTGGGGACAATAAAAGGCCACTCTAAAATGTGCAGTTTAGTCACACAACACTATGCCACAGATGTTTCATGTTTTGAGGGAGTATGCAATTGGCATGCTGACTGCAGGAATGCCCACCAGAGCAGTTGCCAGAGACCTTAATGTTAATTTCTCTACCGTAAGCCGCCTCCAACGTTGTTTTAGAGAATTTGGCAGTACGTCCAACCTGCCTCACAACCATGATGTGTGGGCGAGTGGTTTGCTGATGTCAACATTATGAACAAAGTGCCCCATGGTGGCGGTGGGGTTATGGTATGGGCAGGCATAAACTATGGACAACAAACACAATTACAATTTATTGATGGCAATTTGAATGCACAGAGATGCCTTGATGAGATCCTGAGGCCCGTTGTTTTTCCATTCATCCGCTATCATCACCTCATGTTTCAGTATGATAATTCACAGACCCATGTTGCAAGGATCACTACACAATTCCTGGAAGCTGAAAATGTCCCAGTTCGTCCATGGCCTGCATACTCACCAGACATGTCACCCATTGAGCATGTTTGGGATGCTCTGATCGATGTGTACAACAGCCAGTTTCCAGTTCCTGCCAATATCCAGCAACTTCGCACAGCCATTGAATAGGAGTGGGACAACATTCCACGGGCCACAATCAACAGCCTGACCAACTCTATGGAAAGGAGATGTGTCGCGCTCCATGAGGCAAATGGAGGTCACACCAGAAACTGACTGGTTTTCTGATCCACACCCCTACTTTCTTAAAAGTATCTGTGACCAACAGATGCATATCTGTATTCCCAGTCATGTGAAATTCATAGATTAGGGCCTAATGAATTCATATCTATTGACTGATTTTCTTATGTGAACTGAAACTTGATAAATTCTTAGAAATGTCCTTATATGAAAGTCAGTAAATTCTTTGAAATTGTTGCATTTTACATTTATATTTTTGTTCAGTATAGTTCAGGGAGAGTAGCTCCATTTATTTAGTAGCAGGCTACTGCTACTGGTTGGAGTTTTCCTGCTTTTTGTCTCGTTCCAAAGTCATGCCCTTCTGCACACAGAGGTCAGAACTCAGACTACAGTCTATCATAGCAGACCGTATAAGACACTGTAGTAAACAAAAGCAATGTATTATGCATTCTGTGAGCTTTTTATCTGCTTGTTCAGACAACAACAAAGCCAACGCAAACACAGATAGGACCACCAAGGCCACTAAGGAATGTCATTCAACCTAGCAGCACGCAACAGAACCAAAAGGGGACCATTCTATCTAATGTACACTCGCTCCATATCTCTCTAGTTACACTGTATATTTACCAGACACTTTTATCAAGACCGACATGCAGTAGTGAGTGAATACATTTTCACACTGGTCCCCCGTGGAAATCAAACCCACAACCCCCCATGGCATTGCAAGCACCGTGCTCTACCAACTGAGCCACACAGGGCTTCTGACTCTTTTCAGTTTCAATCGCCATTGAACACTATTGTATGTGAAACAACCCAGGACAATCGCTATACAGTGCCTTTGGAAAGTATTCAGACCCCTTGACTTTTTCCACATTTTGTTATGTTACAGTCCTATTCTAAAATGTATTAAATAATTTTCACCCTTCATCAAGCTACACACAATACCCGATAAAAACAAAGCAAAAACAGGTATTTAGAAATGGTTTATAAAAAAAATATTTAAAAAATATCACATTTACATAAGTATCCAGACCCTTTACTCAGTACTTTGTTGAAGCCCCTTTGGCAGCGATTACAGCCTCAAATCTTAGTGGGTATGACACTACAAGCTTGGCACACCTGTAATTGGGGAGTTTCTCCCATTCTTCTCTGCAGATTCTCTCAAGCTCTGTCAGGTTGGATGGGGAGTTTTGCTGCACAGCTATTTTCATGTCTCTCCAGAGATGTTAGATCGATGTTTGATTACGTCCGGGCTCTGGCTGGGCCACTCAAGGACATTTAGAGACTAGTCCCTAAGCCTCCTCTGCGTTGTCTTGGCTGTGTGCTTAGAGTCGTTGTCCTGTTGGAAGGCGAACCTTCGCCCCAGTCTGAGGTCCTGAGCGCTCTGGAGCAGGTTTTCATCAAGGATCTCTCTGTACTTTGCTCCATTCATCCTTGCCTCGATCCTGACTAGTCTCCCAGTCCCTGCTGCTGACAAACATTCCCACAGCATGATACTGCCACTACCATGCTTCACCTTAGGGATGGTGCCAGGTTTCTTCCAGACATGACGCTTGGCATTCAGGCCAATGAGTTCAATCTTGGTTTCATCAGACCAGAGAATCTTGTTTCTCATGGTCTGAGAGTCTTTCAGTGCCTTTTGGCAAAACTCCAAGCAGGCTGTCATGTGTCTTTTACTGAGGGGCTTCCGTCTGGCCATTCTACCATAAAGGCCTGATTGGTGGAGTGCTGCAGAGATGGTTGTCCTTCTGGAAGGTTCTCCCATCTCCACAGAGGAATTCTAGTGCTCTGTCAGAGTGACCATCGGGTTCTTGGTCACCTCCCTGACCAAGGCCCTTCTCCCCTGATTCCTCAGAAGGGTACCAAATTGTGTCTCTCGACACAATCCTGTCTCGGAGCTCTACGGACAATGCACCTGAGGTCAATTTCGAGTCTCATAGCAAAAGGTCTGAATACTAATGTAAATAAGGTATTTCTGTTTTTTATTCAGAATACATTCGCTTTGTCATTATGGGGTATTGTGTGTAGATTGCAGAGTTTTTCAAATGTATTTAATCCATTTTAGAGTAAGGCTGTAACGTAACAGAATTTGGTAAAAGTCAAGGGATCTGAATACTTTCCAAAGGCACTGTATGAACTATTTTACCCAAAGAAAACATCTTAACCTTTACTATGTACTCTTAGAAAAAAAGGTGCTATCTAGAACCTTAAAGGGTTCTTCGGCTGTCCCCATAGGAGAACCTTTTGACAAACCCTTTTTGGTTGCAGGTAGAAACCTTTTGGTTCCAGGTAGAACCATTTTGGGTTCCATGTAGAACCCTTTCCACAGAGGATTCTACATGGAACTCAGAACGGTTCTACCTGGAATAAAAAAAGTGTTCCCCTATGGGGACAGTTGAAGAACCCTTTTGGAACCCTTTTTTCTAAGAGTGTCTTTTTTCCTTACAACTATGGCACATTTAATGTAGATATGACAATACTGTGCAAGCATACAGTAACAGTAGTGTTTCCTGTGTTTATGACTGTTGTCACGTTCGTTGAAATGAGTGGACCAAGGCTCTGGTTCAACCCTCGGCTCCGCCGACCACTCCGTGTGTCCTCCCCCATTTTTGGGGGGAGCTGCCTCTCGGGCTTCCGTCGTGGTTGCGAACCCCGGAGTCGTCGTCCTCCTTCGCGGCCTCCGCCTGCTTTCATGGCAGGGTCTTGTCTCCTGCCATAACCTCCTCCCATGTCCATGATGTCCTCCACTCCCTTTTCTCCCAGGCCCAGGATCTCTGCTCCTCCTGGCCACGCTGCTTGGTCCTTTGGTGGTGGGATCTTCTGTCATGTTCGTTGAAATGAGTGGACCAAGGCGCAGCGTGCGTAGAGTTCCACATTTTATTTAATAGTGAAACTTACAACTAAAACAACAAAGAATATAACAAAACGTGCAGTATTGCAGTGCTCAAAGCAACTATACAAAAACAAGATCCCACAAACTAAGGTGGGAAAAAGGCTGCCTAAGTATGATCCCCAATCAGAGACAACAATAGACAGCTGCCTCTGATTGGGAACCATACCAGGCCAACATAGAAAATACAACATAGATTGCCCACCCTAGTCACACCGTGATCTAACCAAATAGAGAATAATAAGGCTCTCTAAGGTCAGGGCGTGACAACTGGTCTCTGATGTTTAGATGTACTAGTATGTTAAGGCAGGGATGGTTGCTCAAAACACCTTAAATTAGATGTACGGAGTGCCGTGACAACAGCAGGGCATAGAACAGCTTTCAAAGAAGATGGCTGGAAACTATTGTTGACAGAGAAAGATCGCCATGGGCGGATAGCAGAGTAAGACTGGGAGGAGGTCAGAGTGCAGCAGGGGCTGATTTGTGATTATGGCTTCGAGAGAGAGGAGGAGAGAGGATGAGGGAGGAGGATGGGTTAGGAAGATCAGGGAGAGGGGGTGAGGAGTGGTGAGAAGAGGGGGTGAGGAGAGGGTATGAATGAATGAAGCTGCACTCTCTCTCTCTCTGTGGAGTGGATTCCAGGGTGATTTACAGAAAGTGAGCTCCTTTGGCATTCTTCCTTAACTACTGTAGCCTATCAGGAGGCCCCTCATAAATGCAAACAACACACACTCAGCCAATCAGCAGACAGCAGCAGTAGCATACCCCCCTAATGTGTGAGTGTGTGTTTACTCTTCATATCACCCTCTGAAGAGCTCTATATGACAGGCTTCTAGTTAGTTCTAAGAGTGAATCTATATCCTACTGAGTGCAGGCAGAGCTTTGTTCCCCCTGGACTTCTCTGGATCAGAGGTCAGGTTAGTTCAGACTCCTTCCTTTGCTTGTCTGATGTCGTGCAGAGCTGCCATCAATGACTCCAGTCTGTCATTCAGTAATGGACAGCATAAAGTAGATTAGTTATGACTAACTTCACATTTTAACAATTTTTGGGGGGCACAAACAAGGCACTATCATTATGGCAAATACTTCACATACCTTATTATATCTCGGTTTGACACTTTCCCCTACAACATAGCAGTATATATTTGACCCTGAGAGGATCCTTTGGAATTCCCTATCTGTGCTATCTGTGTCTTTATATTCTAACCAGCTACAGCTGGATATCAAGGCATAGTGCTGCTCCTCCTCAGTAGTAATCTACTCTACTGCGCCTCAGGAATGACTGCCATGCTGTTGCGTCCATATAGGATGACACGCACACACAACACACACACTCTGAGTCCAGTGACAATACAGCCATGAGGTCACTCTGTCTTCACATCCGAACATGTTGTGTTAGCTGGAACCACATATTACCTTGCTCTCTTACGGTGCCAAATACCGAATACTGCTCCTCTCCCTTACTCCTTCGCTCACTCCCACTTCATCTTTCTCTCTCCTACAGTATCTCTTCTCTCCTCCCCTTTCCACCTCCCACACAAATACACACACTCACTCACTCTCACACTCCATGCCCTTACGCATATTCTGAATGGCTTAGTCAGAGCGCTAGCGGCATGCATAGAGATAGCCAGCGCTAACCTCCACTAGCCTGAGGGAGGACAGATAGAGGGATAGTTGAGATGACAGTGTTGCCCTGCAGAGGAAGACCTGCTTGACATGCTGACTGGAAACACAGTGGCTGCACTTCTGACAGGAGACTCTTCTACTCTCTTTCTTTTCTCTCTATCTTCTACTCTCTCTCTCTTTTCTCTCTCTCTTCTACTCTTTCACTTTTCTCTCTTCTCTCTCTCTTTTACTTTCGCTCCTCCGTCTCTTCTGAGAGAATCTCCTAGTCCCTCATTCTCTCTCCTGCTCTCTCTTGTGTCTTAAGAGAACTTTGGTTCCACTAGGACTGTCTCTCTCCAGTGTTTTGTTGCTATGATCTCAGTTTGTCTGTTTAGACAACAAACATGACTATTCTCCACCTAACAGGTAAGACTCTACTTGCATCTCAAATGGCACCCTATTCCCTATATAGTGCACAACTTTTGACCAATCCCTATCGGCCCGGGTCAAACGTAGTGCACTATAAAGGGAATAGGGTTCCATTCCCTGTCTGTTTGTTTTCATAGCCCTTTGAGACAGTTTATTAAATTATTATTTTTAATTTATTATTATTTATTGCAGATAGAGTGTAGCTTCCATCAATGTAATTGTTTGCATCACTTCCAATCCCTCATATATCTTTTTGCAAATATATATATATATACAGTTGAAGTCGGAAGTTTACATAAACCTTAGCCAAATACATTTAAACTCAGTTTTTCACAATTCCTGACATTTTATCCTAGTAAAAATGACCTGTCTTAGGTCAGTTAGGATCACCACTTTATTTTAAGAATGTGAAATGTCAGAATAGTAGTAGAGAGAATTGATTTATTTCAGCTTTTATTTATTTCATTACATTCCCAGTGGGTCAGAAGTTTACATACACTCAATTAGTATTTGGTAACATTGCCTTTAAATAGTTTAACTTGGGTCAAACGTGTCAGGTAGCCTTCCACAAGCTTCCCACAATAAGTTGGGAGAATTTTGGCCCATTCCTCCTGACAGAGCTGGTGTAACTGAGTCAGGTTTGTAGGCCTCCTTGCTCACACACACTTTTTCAGTTCTGCCCACAAATGTTCTATAGGATTGAGGTCAGGGCTTTGTGATGGCCACTCCAATACCTTGATTTTGTTGTCCTTAAGCCATTTTGACACAACTTTGGAAGTATGCTTCGGGTCATTGTCCATTTGGAAGACCCGTTTAATTTTCTGACTGATGTCTTGAGATGTTACTTCAATATATCCAAATAATTTTCCATCCTCGTGATGCCATCTATTTTGTGAAGTGCACCAGTCCCTCCTGCAGCAAAGCACCCCCACAACATGATGCTGCCACCCCTTGTCACGGCTTCTAGGAGTAGTGGGTGGAGAAGTCAGGCGCAGAGAGCAGAGGTAGTTCAATCGTGATCTTTTAATCCAGAACAACAAGTAACGGTAACGCCAAACACTAAGGCGCATCACTTAAACCAGCCCAAAAGCAGGACCAAACAGTCCGGAGAAAATAGTCCACGAGAATACACACCACATGAACAGAAAAACAAGCCCGCACAAAAGCAGGCGGGCATACCTGGTTTAAATCAAATCAAAAATCAAATCAAATGTATTTATATAGCCCTTCGTACATCAGCTGATATCTCAAAGTGCTAAGATGTTCAAATGTTCATAAATGACCAGCATGGTCGTATAATAATAAGGCAGAACAGTTGAAACTGGAGCAGCAGCACGGTCAGGTGGACTGGGGACAGCAAGGAGTCATCATGTCAGGTAGTCCTGGGCCATGGTCCTAGGGCTCAGGTCCTCCGAGAGAGAGAAGGAGAGAATTAGAGAGAGCATATGTGGGGTGGCCAGTCCTCTTCTGGCTGTGCCGGGTGGAGATTATAACAGAACATGGCCAAGATGTTCAAATGTTCATAAATGACCAGCATGGTCGAATAATAATAAGGCAGAACAGTTGAAACTGGAGCAGCAGCACGGCCAGGTGGACTGGGGACAGCAAGGAGTCATCATGTCAGGTAGTCCTCGGGCATGGTCCTAGGGCTCAGGTCCTCCGAGAGAGAGAGAGAAAGAGAGAAAGAGAGAATTATAGAACGCACACTTAGATTCACACAGGACACCAAATAGGACAGGAGAGGTACTCCAGATATAACAAACTGACCCTAGCCCCACGACACATAAACTACTGCAGCTTAAATACTGGAGGCTGAGACAGGAGGGGTCAGGAGACACTGTGGCCCCATCCGAGAACACCCCTGGACAGGGCCAAACAGGAAGGATATAACCCCACCTACTCTGCCAAAGCACAGCCCCCACACCACTAGAGGGATATCTTCAACCACCAACTTACCATCCTGAGACAAGGCCGAGTATAAATAGCCCAAATCAAAACCCAAACAAGAAACAGGTGTAACAAATCAGACAAAACTAACTGAAACAGAAAAAGTGATCGGTGGCAGTTAGTAGACCGGTGACGACCGCCGCCCGAACAGGAAGAGGAACCACCTTCGGCGGGATTCGTGACACTCCTGTGCTTCATGGTTGGGATGGTGTTCTTTGGATTGCAAGCCTCCCCCTTTTCCCTCTGAACGTAATTATGGTCATTATGGCCAAACAGTTCTATTTTTGTTTCATCAGACCAGAGGACATTTCTCCAAAAAGTACGATCTTTGTACCCATGTGCAGTTGCAGACCGTAGTCTGGCTTTTTTATGGTGGTTATGGAGCAGTGGCTTCTTCCTTGCCGAGCAGCCTATCAGGTTATGTCAATATGGGACTCGTTGTACTGTGGATATAGATACTTTTGTACCGGTTTCCTCCAGCATCTTTACAAGGTCCTTTGCTGTTGTTCTGGTATTGATTCGAATCAATGATTTTAGCCTACCTTTGATTGAAACATGCATCTTTGTCATTTTCTCTACCCTTGCACCTGTCTATCTGGGGAATTTGGGAAAGTTTTAGTTGTTTATGATAACCCGCTTATCTTATTGTGGTGATTTTGTTAGAGAGAACATATCTGATTCTCCGCTAATCAAACAGATAAGCTCTGCATTGCAGATAACAGAGAAGCCATGCATTATGTTCCTTTCCAACGTAGAATATATTTGACATAAAAGCTAACATTTTCTTATTGCATTCATTATCATTCGTTAGCCTAAAAATCTATAATATTTCTAGCAATTTCTAGTCAATGATCAAGTTCTTGTTTTAAAACGTTTGTCACAGAATAAAATGAATGAATCGTGAGTCCTCTGGCTACACAAACGTGGACTATATAATGAAATTAAATAAAGAAGTCAAGCTCCTGAGATTCTTATTTTCCATTATCATGAACTGAACACCTCCCTCTGCAACTGGATCCTGGACTTCCTAACAGGCCACCCCCGGGTAGTGAGGGTAGGCAACAACACATCTTCATGGCCGTGCACGACTCCAACATCATCATTAGTACGATGAGGTCAGTGACCTGACAGTGTGGTGCCAGGATAACAACCTTTCCCTCAACGTCAGCAAGACAAAGGAGCTGATCATGAATTACAGTAAACAATAGGGCCGAGCATGCCCCCTTCCACATTGGGGGCATGCTCGGGCCTGTGGAGCTGTTTGAGAGCTTCAAGTTCCTCGGTGTCCACATCACTAAGGAATTAACATGGTCCAGACACACCAACACAGTCATGAAGAGGGGACAACAACACCTCTTCCCCCTCAGGAGACTGAAAAGATTTGGCATCGGCTCTCAGATCCTCAAAAGTTATACAGCTGCACCATTGAGAGGATCTTGACTGGCTGCATCATCGCTTGGTATGGCAACTGCTTGGCATCCAACCACAAGGCGCTACAGAGGATAGTGGGTGTGGCCCAGTACATTACTGGGGCCGAGCTCCTTGCCATCCAGGACCTCTATACCAGGAGGTGTCAGAGGAAGGCCCTAAAAATTGTAAAGACTCTAGCCACCCAAGTCAGAGACTGATAGCTCTGCTACCGCACAACAAGTGTTACCGATGCACCATGTCTGGAACCAACAGGACCTTGAACAGCTTCTGCCCCCAAGCAATAAGACTGCTAAATAGTTAACCAAATAGCTACCTGGACAATCTGCATTGAGCCCTTTTGCACTAACACTTTTGACTCATGACATACGCTGCTGCGTATGTCTGTTGCCTCGTCACTTTACCCCTACCTATATGTACTGTACATATCTACCTCAATTACCGCATACCCCTGCACTTTGACTCAGTACTAATTTCAGTTAATGTGGCAAAACAAGCAAGCATAGCATTTCTATGTGAATTTTGTCAGGTCATTGTCACGTTCGCTGGAATAATTATCGGACCAAACTGCAGCACGATATGGTTTCCACATATTATTTATTAGACACGCACAAAACAACAAAGAAAGAACGAAACAAACAACGAACCGTAACTAAGAGGTGTAACATACACTAACTCAAAACAATATCCCATCAAACACAGGTGGAAAGAATGCTACTTAAATATGATCCCCAATTAGAGACAACGATAGCCAGCTGCCTCTAATTGGGAATCACACCAAACACCAACATAGAAAAACTAAACTAGAACCCCACATAGAAAAATAATGACTAGAAAACCCCCCAGTCACACCCTGACCTACTCTACCATAGAAAATAAGGGCTCTCTATGGTCAGGACGTGACAGTCAGCCAAAAAGTTCCATATTGCAGCTTAACATTTTCATGTTCAATTTTCACGTTTAACATAAAAGACCCCTTCACCTTTTCCACATTTTATTAAGTTACAGCCTTATTCAAAAATAGATTAAATATATTTTTCCCTATCAATGTACACACAATTTTCCATAATAACAAAGCAAAAAACGTTTTTTTGAATTTTTTTACAAATGTATTAAACATAAAAAACTGAAATACCTTATTTACATAATCATTCAGACCCTTTGCTATGAGACTCGAAATTTAGTTCAGGTACATCCTGTTTCCATTGATCATCTTTGAGATGTTTCTACAACTTAATTGGAGTCCACCAGTGATTGGACATGATTTGGAAAGGCACACACCTGTCTATAGACGTTTCTTTGATTTGTTTTGTCGATATAAGATCCCACAGTTGACAGTGCATGTCAGAGCAAAAACCAAGCCATGAAGTCAAAGGAACTGTCCGTAGAGCTCCGAGACAGGATTGTGTCGAGGCACAGATCTGGGGAAGTGTACCAAAAAACATCTGCAGCATTGAAGGTCCCCAAGAACACAGTGGCCTCCATCATTCTTAAATGAAAGAAGTTTGGAACCACCAAAATACTTCCTAGAGCTGGCCGCCCAGCCAAACTGAGCAATTGGAGGTGAATGGCCTTTGTCAGGGAGATGACTGTACAAGAACCCGATGGTCACTATGACAGAGCTCCAGAGTTCCTCCATTGAGATGGGAGAACCTTCCAGGACAACCAACTCTGCAGCACCACCAGGTCTTTATGGTAGAGTGGCCAGACGGAAGCCACTCCTCAGCAAAAGGCACCTACAGAACTCTCAGACCATGAGAAACAAGACTCCCTGATCTGATGAAACCAAGTTGAACTCTTTGGCCTGAATGCCAAGCGTCACGTCTGGAGGAAAACTGGCACCATCCCTACGATGAAGCATGGTGGTGGCACCATCATGCTGTGGGGATGTTTGCCAGCACTGGGAGAATAGTCAGGATCGAGGGAAAGATGAACGGAGCAAAGTACAGAGAGATCCTTGATGAAAACCTGCTCCAGAAGGCTCAGAACCTCAGACTGGGGCAAAGGATCACCATCCAACAGAACAACAACCCTAAGCACACAGCCAAGACAACACAGGAGTGGCTTCAGCCAGAACCCGGACATGAACCCGATCTAACATCTCTGGAGAGACCCGAAAATAGCTGCGCAGCCATGCTCCCCATCCAACCTGACAGAGCTTGAGAGGATCTGCAGAGAATATTGGGAGAAACTCTCCAAATACAGGTGTACCCAATAACACTCAAGGCTGTAAGCGCTGCCAAAAGTGCTTCAAGAAAGTACTGAGTAAATCCATTTTAGAATAAGGCTATAACGTAACAAAATGTGGAAAAAGTGAAGGGGTCTGAACACTTTCCGAATGCTCTGTATTTCCATCGCATTTTAACCACTATTTGTCAAAATGGCAATCAGGCATCGATCATCATGTCACCAGAATAAGACCCTCTGCATTTATTGGAAAAAAGCATGAAGCTCATACCATGCATTTCAAGGTCGCGTGTACAGTTTCAGCATAAAGAATGTGTGCGCTTTGAATAAATGGCACATTTGTTGTGGAAGTAATTACGGTAGGCTACAAATACGCACCCGTCCTGAGCGTTGATTATTGATCATGCAGATAGTAGAGCAGAAGGCCATAGCCAAAATAGATCATTTAACAGTTCCATTCCACATCACATTGTTCATAGAAATAATTTACGATAATTTACTGGTTTCTCGCAGTTATTTATCACAGAAAAAGGAAATGAGTTTTGGCGGTAAATCCTGGTAAATCTGGGTAACCTGGACGTGGCAGGGGTGTGGTAGGGGTCGTGGCAGGGGTGTGGTAGGGGTCGTGGCAGGAACGCAGTCTGCCTGTCAGCACAGCTGAATTTTAGAGAGCATTTTAGAGGCCCCCATCTTGCCAGTGTAGAGACGTTTTTAAATTCTTAAGCCAATTTCCTGCTATTCTATAAATGTCTCCATGGAGCTGAGAGAAATGTTTGCAGTTTTATAGCTTATTTCCTGTCATTATATGCATTTTGCCATGGCTAATGCTGTGTTATTTTGCTCAAACATAACAAAATCAATACCACTAAATTAATTGTTTTGGGAATTTTCAATTCTCCCTGACTGTCTAGCTTTTATTTTGGTGATTGTTAGTTCTCAAAGATGAAATGATTTAAAGAAATACAGGTCCATTATCTTTTCTACATACTCTATATCTGTTTTTAGTTGTTGAACTGCTTTTTAATCCACAAAATTTGTAAAAAATGTTAAGCACTGTTTGGGCGACCTGAAAAACACAACGTTAGGCGACCCGCCCAAGGATTTCAACGGCAGAAGAAAACCCTGCACACATGTGTTGGTGGCACTGTGTTCTTCTCCCTCCATGTGAACATACTGTATATTATTGTGTGTGTGTCATCCTATTTGTATGAGGCTGTATGGTTTGAGGCTGGATTCATATTGGGTTTAGATCAACCATACTAATAAATAGTCATTCATTACACCCTACAGATCAACCATACTAATAAATAATCATCCATTACACCATACAGATCGATCATACTAATCAATAATCATCCATTACACCATACAGATCAACCCTACTAATAAATAATCATCCATTACACCATACAGATGAACCATACTAATAAATAATCATCCATTACACCATACAGATCAATCATACTCATCAATAATCATCCATTACACCACACAGAACAACCATGCTAATCAAGACTTCAACCTCTCCATACATACAGAAGGCAAAGTTATTCTCCAAGGAATTGAAGGACAGTTGCAAAGGCATTCATGACTGTGTTTAAGCTGCACCAAGACCTCACAGTTGGGGTTAGTGTATCTATCTGTGAAATGTAGGGAATGCAGTTACTGATGTAACTTTGTTGTCAGCTTGTTTGGAAAGAGCAGTCTGAGAAAAGCCTCCCTTTGTACCCTGAACAGATGGTTATTCCCTACACAGAGTGGAGTGCTTATGGAATGTGTGTGTGTGTGTGTGTGTGTGTGTGTGTGTGTGTGTGTGTGTGTGTGTGTGTGTGTGTGTGTGTACATCAGCTGCTGGGCAGAATAGCTAGATTCCTGTGTGCAGAGATGTCACTGCTGTAGTGTTTGAAACAGATCCAGACTTGAACATTGTGACTGCAGCCAGATGTTCAGATTCACAGCTAGCAGCTCCTCTCTGGGGGAAATGTCCCACATGGCAACCTATTCCCTACATAGTGCACAACTTTTGACCAGAGCCCTATGGACACTGGTCAAAAGTAGCGCAATATATAGGAAATAGGGAGACATTTGGGACACAGCCTGGATATTAGCTCTGCTGGACTGTCTGGCTTCACTCCAGCTATAGTTAGTTCACTGCTAGTAGGAGAGTCAGAAGGGGAAAGAAGAAACACACAGAATACTAGCTTGGTATATCTGTGCTTAAAGGTAAAGTTATTATTATTGTTTTAGTTGAAATGGATGTGTGTGATGGATCTGAACCCGAGGACAGCAGGCAGTCTTTGAGCAATGTCATTGTAAGATGTTTATGGCTTGAAACTAATGCATTTTCTCATCTGTTTGTTTAATGCAGTATTTTCCTTTAATGCAGTTTCTCTATCTTCTCTAATGCCATATCTTCATTGTATCTTCTCTAATGCCATATCTTCTTTGTATCTTCTCTAATGCCATATCTTCTTTGTATCTTCTCTAATGCCATATCTTCTTTGTTTCTTCTCTAATGCAACATATTCTCTAATGCCATATCTTCTTTGTATCTTCTCTAATGCCATATCTTCTCTAATGCCATATCTTCTCTAATGCCATATCTTCTTTGTGTCTTCTCTAATGCCATATCTTCTTTGTATCTTCTCTAATGCCATATCTTCTCTAATGCCATATCTTCTTTGTATCTTCTCTAATGCCATATCTTCTTTGTATCTTCTCGAATGCCATATCTTCTTTGTATCTTCTCTAATGTAACATCTTTTCTAATGCAACATCTTTTCTAATGCAGTATCTTCTCAAATGCAGTATCTTCTCTGTATCTTCTCTGTATCATCTCCAATGCTGTATCTTCTCTAATGCAACATCTTTTCTAATGCAGTATCTTCTCAAATGCAGTATCTTCTCTGTATCTTCTCTGTATCATCTCCAATGCTGTATCTTCTCTAATGCAACATCTTTTCTAATGCAGTATCTTCTCAAATGCAGTATCTTCTCTGTATCTTCTCTGTATCATCTCCAATGCTGTATCTTCTCTAATGCAACATCTTTTCTAATGCAGTATCTTCTCAAATGCAGTATATTCTCTGTATCCTCTCCAATGCTGTATATTCTATATTGCTGTATCTTCTCTCTTTGTTTAATACTGTATCTTGTTTCAGGGGATCTGCTGTTTGATCGGTTTGAAAGTTGGTGTTGCTGATCCAGGTGGTCTGATAGGAACATGGCAAATCCATATAGCTCTTACATCAGACAGCAGTCCCTCTGGATCTACCTGACCACCAGTCACACCACCAGACTACCTGTTCCCTAGTAACACACCGTAACAGACTGTAGAGACAACATGGACACAGTTCTGATGGTTACTCTGGAGGAGCGACAATCTCTGGTCATGTCAGCATCATCTGGTAGGACCTTCTCACCACAGACACTGGCACATACACAGGTACAGACACAGGCACAGCAACAGACACAACCAGAAACACAGACACACCAGTCCTCCTCAGAATGTGCTTCAGAGTCTTCTCATGATGACAACAGCTCCACAGAGAGAGGTGAGGATGGTTGTTTGACTGGACCACTAAGCAGTGTCTATAACAGGACTGGAGCTCCTGGGATAGAGGGGAAACTAGCTGTTAGTACTGGAGGGCCAGCAGGACCAGTAGAGTCTGGTTCTGATGTCTCCCCTCCTGACCCTCTAGACCCTCTCCAGATCGTCTGTCCCGGGGGTCTCCTCAGTGAGCCAGGCAGTGTGACATCACCATTGCCTGATTATGCCAATAACAATGGATTGGATTTACACAGTACTTCTCCAGCTGAGGACCCCTGCCTTGCCTCCAATGTTCCTTCTCCTAGGATAGAGGGAGATGTGGATGTTCTTGCTCCTAAGATAGAGGGAAACCTGGAGGTTGAGGACAGTGACAGACCTGTAGAATCAGGGCATTTCCTGGATGCTAACCTCTCTGGTCAGCTAGAGGACATGGAGCTGGGGCATACCTCGCCCAGCCAGACAGAGAGCGACATGGAGCTAGAGGAGGAGTCACCCAGATGGACAGAAACAGACAGCCAGCCTGAGGACCACTCAGAGGGGCCTATGGATAACGGACATGTCCCAACTGATCTGGAACACACAGAAGACAACCATGTGCCCTTCCCTCTAGGACATATCCATACCCTTCTGGTCCAATCAGAGGCAGAGGTCAGCCATGTCACTATCTCTGTGGTCCAATCAGAGACTTTTAGCTCCATCCCTTCTCTAGTGGTCAGTGTGGACAACAACATGGATCCCTTCAGACCACCCTCCCTCCCCATAGCCCTCTCTGAGGCCCCCTTGGCGGGGCTAGGCCTCTGCGATCACCCCCGCATCATCAAACACAAACCTAGCTCCATCACCTTCTCAGACTACACCTGTAGTTCCTCCACCTGTCACTCTAGCACCGACCACAGTGTCTTCATCAATGACAGCTCCGACTGCAGGGAGTCTTCCTCAGAGGAGGATGATGAAGGTGATGTTGATGAAGATGGGGATGATGACGACATATTCCCAGAGCTGCTTCAGAGCAGGGAGTTCCTGGTCAGTCGGAGGAGAAGGAGCAGCAACAGAGACAAAGTAGTTCAGAAGAGAAGTTCTCTGAATCCCCAGGCTGAGGCACCAGTCAGCTCTACAACCAACACTTCAGCCAGCTCCCACCTCTCCTCCTCTTCTTCCTCCAAAAACCAGAACCACGGCGGCTACGAGGCAGAGACTGAGACCAGCAGCACAGAGGTAGGCTACTGTTTGTTGACAGTCATTACAGACATTACAGTATTTTAGAGACACAACTGTAAAGATAGTCCCACCTATATTCCTCACATATTGATGTAATATTCATGTCTTTGTTGAATGGTTCAGTAGAGATGTGTTTGAAAGTTTGTCAGGTTTAGGGACTGTGTACTAACTGTAGTTTAACACCATTAGATACAGTATATTAATATACATTAATCTATTGTATATTAATATAATCCAGCCTGTTCTCTCAATGAGGAGACGTGACTGTTGCTCCCCCAGGCTGTGTATTTCCTGCCTCCTGGCCAGGAGCCATATGTATCAAGGGTCTTAGAGTAGGAGTGCTGATCTTTGAGCAGTTCTTGGGTTAAATGTAGAAGACCCAGCCTACTAGGTATCCCCTTTCCTTTACTCTGAGATGCTTGATACAAAAAGGCCCCAGATGTCTTCCATTATTTAAATCCACGTAGGCTCAATACAAACACAGTGCTTTGCTATACAAACACTTTCAATAGTCTGCTCCCCATTGTTTGTTGTTATTGCATTCTGAGATATTACTCTATTGGAATGAGTTTGTAGGAGTACATTGAAAATCTAGCATTTTCCCCAGCATTTTAAAACACAAAACCCAACAGGCATTGTAGGAATGCAGACATCCTTAAACAGCCGTTGCTTTCCCTCCAGTCCTGTTTTGTCAGAGCTCCTACACAGGCATCATCGTGTCTATTACAGTAACAGTGAACTTAGTCTAACCTTAACCAACAGTATCTACAGCTTTATTCAGCTTCATTCTCCCCTATAATGTCAAAAGTTCATTCCTCGGCTCTGATCAAAAGTAATGCATTATAGGGAATAGAGAGCCATACTGCAGCAGCTCTGTGGTGTTTTTCTCCCAACCATCCCTCTGGTCATCAAATCAAATCAAATTTATTTATATAGCCCTTCGTACATCAGCTGATATCTCAAAGTGCTGTACAGAAACCCAGCCTAAAACCCCAAACAGCAAGCAATGCAGGTGTAGAAGCACGTCTTGGTAGTCTGGTCGTTGGTAGTTACCAGGCTGTGACTCCATCCCTCCAGGTTTACTAGTTACCAGGCTGTGACTCCATCCCTCCAGGTTTACTAGTTACCAGGCTGTGACTCCATCCCTCCAGGTTTACTAGTTACCAGGCTGTGACTCCATCCCTCCAGGTTTACTAGTTACCAGGCTGTGACTCCATCCCTCCAGGTTTACTAGTTACCAGGCTGTGACTCCATCCCTCCAGGTTTAATAGTTACCAGGCTGTGACTCCATCCCTCCAGGTTTAATAGTTACCAGGCTGTGACTCCATCCCTCCAGGTTTACTAGTTACCAGGCTGTGACTCCATCCCTCCAGGTTTACTAGTTACCAGGCTGTGACTCCATCCCTCCAGGTTTAATAGTTACCAGGCTGTGACTCCATCCCTCCAGGTTTAATAGTTACCAGGCTGTGACTCCATCCCTCCAGGTTTACTAGTTACCAGGCTGTGACTCCATCCCTCCAGGTTTAATAGTTACCAGGCTGTGACTCCATCCCTCCAGGTTTAATAGTTACCAGGCTGTGACTCCATCCCTCCAGGTTTACTAGTTACCCGTCTGTGACTCCATCCCTCCAGGTTTACTAGTTACCAGGCTGTGACTCTATCCCTCCAGGTTTACTAGTTACCAGGCTGTGACTCCATCCCTCCAGGTTTACTAGTTACCAGGCTGTGACTCCATCCCTCCAGGTTTACTAGTTACCAGGCTGTGACTCCATCCCTCCAGGTTTAATAGTTACCAGGCTGTGACTCCATCCCTCCAGGTTTAATAGGTACCAGGCTGTGACTCCATCCCTCCGGGTTTACTAGTTACCAGGCTGTGACTCCATCCCTCCAGGTTTACTAGTTACCAGGCTGTGACTCCATCCCTCCAGGTTTACTAGTTACCAGGCTGTGACTCCATCCCTCCAGGTTTAATAGTTACCAGGCCGTGACTCCATCCCTCCAGATTTACTAGTTACCAGGCTGTGACTCCATCCCTCCAGGTTTAATAGTTACCAGGCTGTGACTCCATCCCTCCAGGTTTACTAGTTACCAGGCTGTGACTCCATCCCTCCAGGTTTACTAGTTACCAGGCTGTGACTCCATCCCTCCAGGTTTACTAGTTACCAGGCTGTGACTCCATCCCTCCAGGTTTAATAATTACCAGGCTGTGACTCCATCCCTCCAGGTTTAATAGTTACCAGGCTGTGACTCCATCCCTCCAGGTTTAATAGTTACCAGGCTGTGACTCCATCCCTCCAGGTTTACTAGTTACCAGGCTGTGACTCCATCCCTCCAGGTTTACTAGTTACCAGGCTGTAACTCCATCCCTCCAGGTTTACTAGTTACCAGGCTGTGACTCCATCCCTCCAGGTTTAATAGTTACCAGGCTGTGACTCCATCCCTCCAGGTTTACTAGTTACCAGGCTGTGACTCCATCCCTCCAGGTTTACTAGTTACCAGGCTGTGACTCCATCCCTCCAGGTTTAATAGTTACCAGGCTGTGACTCCATCCCTCCAGGTTTACTAGTTACCAGGCTGTGACTCCATCCCTCCAGGTTTAATAGTTACCAGGCTGTGACTCCATCCCTCCAGGTTTAATGCTAGTTACCAGACTGTGACTCCATCCCTCCAGGTTTAATGCTAGTTACCAGACTGTGACTCCATCCCTCCAGGTTTAATGCTAGTTACCAGACTGTGAGTGACCCCATCTTCCAAGGTTTACTGGACTTTAAAAGTCTCTTCTGGACGTTGATGAATCATGTTTACATCATACACCTATGGTTTACCTGTGTCAGGGACACCAGATCTCTGACAGTGCATAGCTGTCATTCCTCAGCTTAACCCGACATATAATGTAACCTTCATTTAACTAGGCAAGTCAGTTAAGAACAAATTATTATTTACAATGATGGCCTACCGGGGAACAGTTGGTTAACTGCCTTGTTCAGGGGCAGAACGACAGATTTGTCGGTAACTGGCCCAACGCTCTAACCACTAGGCAACCTGCCGCCCCAAGAATAATAAAATAGCAACCCTAACCCTGGAGATTAGAACATAAAACAGAGGGGAGAGGTTAGGGAACACTCCCACTGCCTCTGCTGATAGCCCTGGCAGGCTTTACAGACTGTATGACACAACACTGGGAATGGGCTGTTTGTGAGCATAAAGGTTGTTTGGGGAAAGGGAGGAGGAGTGCTTTAAATACCTGGAACTGGTTTAAACTGGGCCTTGGTCTAAATAGGAAACAGGGTGCCATTTGGGATGCAACCAGGGGCTCTGACAGGCAACACTCCTGTTTGTTTTTCAGACAGTCCATTTGAACTGCAGCTTTTCATGCTAGCCATCTGAGGGCACCATTGCTACATAGTAATCCTACATGGCCTATGCACACGTCTCTCTAGTTCTCTCTCCCACTCTCTCTCTCTCTGTGCATCAATCAGTTGGTTATGGTATGTTTGTGTATACTGTAAAAATACATGTTTCTGTGATGTTGTTTATCTTTATCTAGTTTAGAAGTGAAAATATTCTACTGGTGTGACTCAGTGCAGAGTAGAAGCCTGTTCTCACCAAGGGATAGACCTGGGAACTTAGCAGGTATTAGCACACCCTTAGCAGGTAACTATTTTTCAGCTCAGTAACCTATTAGCCTAGCCGTTGTTCCCTTACACATGCTACCCTGCTCCATTTCTACCCCAATCATCAATCGAATCAACCCTCTCCCTGCCTGGTAATCTATGCCTCTCTCAGTGGGAGGTATGGTCCAGGCACAGTGCCCAGAGCTCACACACTTCATTCCTCATTGTCATGTCAAAGACCCGGCCTTGGGGTTTACAATGTAGCCAATTTACCCTGATAAAGATATCGTCCCTCTCACGTTTAGTTTTCCCCTGAAGATAACACTACTGTCTGTCTCATGCCGACAGCATTGCCATGGCATCAGTGTTTTTCACTATTTATGGGGCCAGAAAGAGGAGGTAAAAGGAATCATGGGTAGTCTCTCTCAGCTTCAAGCCTTCTCTGAAATTCCACTCATTCTGAGAAAAAGTGTCAGCATTCCGAGGCGGGCAGGCAGCACTGTGTGTGGCTGTCAGAGAGAAGAGAGACAGTAGGAGACATTGTGTTCTAGTGTGTTCCAGATATAGCACAGGGAGACAGACAGATAGACAGATAGACAGATTGAGGCGTTTCCCCTGTCAGAGGTGAACCAGCTGACCCTAGGTGGACTGACTTCTGCTCTGATCACTACTAGTAACACCTTTATGTTGTAGGAATTCTCTAGATGCATTACCACCTCTAGTTCCCTGTCCCTACATAGATTAGTCTTTCTCCTGAAATGTATTTCCTGTATTTTCTTGTCCACTCACATTTTGTTTTCATTCTGATGAAGGCCGTTGGCGGCCAAAACGTCATGGCTTTAACTAGATTCAAAAAGTATCACGATTTTAATAGTGAGGGAAAATCACGCCTATTTACTGTATGTTGTGACTGAGACTCACTGCCTCTACATTGAAGCAGGAAGAACAGGAGGCCAATGGGAGGGTCACACCCATGGCTCAGACACCAGCACTACTACAGTAGGTCCTCTAGAGAACACACTCATCAATAGGATGATTGTTAGGAGGAGAGGGGTTTTAATGCAGCATGGAGAAAGAGCTGGGCGCACAGGGGCTCCTGGGGGCACTAACAGACAGAACACAGAGCCAGGGGCCAGGGGGTTCCAGGGGGCCGGGACTCCAACAGACAGACACACTCAGAACACAGACAACAGTTCCGCAGTTTAATTCCAGGAAATTAATGAATGGCTTTGTGTCGGCTGCTTGACTTCTGAGTCACACTGTTGCGCAACAAAGGTCTCAAAGAGAGAGAGAGAGAGAGACCTTAACCTCCAGATCTTCTAACATGTTTGTCTCTGGATGTGTCCCTATATAGTGCCTATGGGTCCTGGTCAAAAGTAGTGCACTATAAAGGGACTAGGGTGCTATTTGGGACACACACAGAGACAAACATGAGCTGTGTTAGAGGATCTGGACTGTAGGTTAAGATCTGTGATACTGCGTGAAGAGTGCTAAGAACTAGGTGGTGAAGATATCACATTTCCCTCTATGCTGGTCTGTTCTGTTTACGTTCACTCTGACATTTATAAAAGTAATTTTCTGCTCCTCTAATGATCTCTTAAATGTATTTAGAGTTTTTAGTTGTCACCTGGTGCTTATAACCTTCTCCAACTATCCGAACGATTTCAACGTTATTATCCAGAGAAATAAATCGTAGCTCTCTGAATGATCTTGTTTTTTTCCTGTCCAACTACAGAGTAGTGATTGTTGTCGTCCTAATTAATTTACCTTTGTTCCTGACACTGCATGCTCCGGCTTTGTACATGGTGTCACAATAGTCTATTTCTGCAGAATCTATAGGTTCCTCCGGTGTTGTCTAATAACTGTCTCCCCCTACCTTTCTCTTCCCCCAGGAGTCTCCCCTGGTCCAGCCTCAGACCCTGTGGTGTGAGTCTATGAGCCAGCTGATGAGGAAACTGGACCAGCTCAATCTGGACATAGAGGAGGCTCTGAGTGCATCATCCTCCCCCTCGGACACACCCTGCACCGCACGCAGACAACAGGTCAGTCACACACACACACACCCTGCACCGCACGCAGACAACAGGTCAGTCACACACACACACCCTGCACCGCACGCAGACAACAGGTCAGTCACACACACACCCTGCACAGCACACAGACAACAGGTCAGTCACACACACATACCCTGCACCGCACGCAGACAACAGATCAGTTACACACACACCCTGCACAGCACACAGACAACAGGTCAGTCACACACACACCCTGCACAGCACGCAGACAACAGGTCAGTCACACACACACACACACACACACCCAGCACCGCACGCAGACAACAGGTCAGTCACACACACACCCTGCACAGCACGCAGACAACAGGTCAGTCACACACACACACACACCCTGCACCGCACGCAGACAACAGGTCAGTCACACACACACCCTGCACCGCACGCAGACAACAGGTCAGTCACACACACACACCCTGCACCGCACGCAGACAACAGGTCAGTCACACACACACACCCTGCACCGCACGCAGACAACAGGTCAGTCACACACACACCCTGCACAGCACACAGACAACAGGTCAGTCACACACACACACCCTGCACCGCACGCAGACAACAGGTCAGTCACACACACACACACACCCTGCACAGCACGCAGACAACAGGTCAGTCACACCCACCCTGCACCGCACGCAGACAACAGGTCAGTCACACACACCCTGCACCGCATGCAGACAACAGGTCAGTCACACACACACCCTGCACCGCAAGCAGACAACAGGTCAGTTACACACACACCCTGCACCGCAAGCAGACAACAGGTCAGTCACACACACACACACACACACACACGCACGCACACACCCTGAACCGCACGCAGACAACAACTCAGTCACACACACACACACACACACACACACACACACACACACACACACACACACACACACACACACACACACACACACACACACACACACACACACCCTGCACAGCACAGCACACAGACAGACAGCAGGTGACATGACCATGTTGACTGAAATACGAGCCATGTACTAACCAGTGATACATTTGGGAAATCTATACATTCCTCTGCAGCCTATCATGATGCAACATGCTTTTTCATGCTCTCTGCTGTCTATAATCAATGTACTGAGCTTTGTGAAGAGGAAATCCTGATGGATTATTGTTATAGTCATTCAACAGGTGTCTAACAGGACTCTAAGTCCATGCTGCTAAATCATGTACTTTACAATACACATACATTCACCTAGCTAACATACATTTAATCTAGGAAACATACTAGACTCAGGATGGCATCCTATTCCCTTTATAGTGCACTACTTTTGACCAAAGCCCTATAGGTGCCATTTGGATGCAGCCTCAGAAGCTTGTAGGTCTGCGAAGGACTGTTCCGTCATAAGCCTTAAGGATAACTGTGATAGCTGTCTGTCTGGGACACTAAGGTCATTATCAGGCTGTCTTTGATTCTGCTTCTCTGAATGCTGCAGGCGTCCATTTTATGATGGGAGAGGAGGGAGCTGGCTGTTAGAAAAGCTGCTATAGTGTGGTGTGTCTAGCAGTAGTCTGGCCAGGGTGGTGGGCCAGTCGGGGCGGAGACAGACAGACAGCCATTGTGTGGAGATGTTGTTACCGGGACCTTGTAGCTCTGGTCCTACATAAGAATCCTCTCATGGAGGCTTGAATCATGAAATACCCCAGCAGTTAGTTAGCAGAGGGCAACAACAGAAAGAGGCCTGTATGGTTCTGTATGTGATCAGCACAGAGGTCTTGTTGTGTGGGTAGAGGAGGTTGTTTGTATGATTGAGCACGTTAGGAATGGTTACAGAGTGGTTAGCAGAGGGGCACATGCCTGAAGGCATCCCATCAGCAGCCATAACACACATTCAGAGAGACAGCTTTAACTAACGACAGGCAGCCCGGAGGAGACCACACGACATCTTTACTAGAGGGACTTGACAAGGACACACTCTTAGTCCTTTCAGTGGACGATTAACAGGCTGCCTTGTCACTGTCTGTCCGATAGAAATTGAACTGAAGACTGCGTACCCTGCCGCTGATCATCCCAGAGACAGACTGACAGACTGACAGAAAGACTGGCAGATAGACAGACAGACAGGCAGGCAAGGATCCAGTGTTGACGGTTGTTATTGTGCGGTTGTTGCAGTGTGGAGCTGTGTCTGGGACGGCAGTAAACCAATCTCTTAATGAGAAGGACAGTACACTGCTGCAGCGAGGGGAACCAGACACAGGAGAATGTCCCAGACAGGACCAACACAATACCACGGCCCCTCGTATCTCAGCCATAGGAACCAGAGCCAGGACCAAGAAGACAGTCGTAAGTTCCTCTGAGACTCTCCCTCGTCCTTTTGACTCCTGCTTACTCTGTGCCTGTGTACCTGTCTGTCTGGGTCTGGGTGAAACAATGGGATTTAGATATCATAAGATAGTTCTCAGTGCCTTCAGAAAGTATTCATACCCCTTAACTTATTCCATATTTTGTGGTGTTACAGCCTGAATTCAATACAGATCAATTTAAAATATCTCTCCCATCAGCCTCCCGAGGGGTGGCGCAGTGGTTAAGGGCGCTGTACTGCAGCGCCAGCAGTGCCACCAGAGACTCTGGGTTCGCGCCCAGGCTCTGTCGTAACCGGCCGCGACTGGGAGGTCCTGCACAATTGGCCCAGCGTTGTCCGGGTTAGGGAGGGTTTGACCGGTAGGGATGGCCTTGCCCCACGGACGTCCACCAGCGACTCCTGTGGCAGGGGCCGGGTACATGGCACACTAACCATCCTAACAAGGTTGCCAGGTGCACGGTGTTTCCTCTGAAACATTGGTGCGCTGGCTTCCGGGTTGGATGCTCGCTGTGTTAAGAAGCAGTGCGGCTTGGTTGGGTTGTGTTTCGGAGGAAGCATGACTTTCAACCTTTGTCTCTCCCGAGCCCGTACGGGAGTTGTAGCGATGAGACAAGATAGTAGCTACTAAACTTTGCATACCATGAAATTGGGGAGAAAAAAGGGGGTAAAATAAATGAAAAAATATCTCACACACAATACCCCATAAAGACAAAATGAAAATGTTTTTAGAATTTTTTTCAAATGTATAAAAAAAGAAATTCAAAAATACAGTATTTCATTTACATAAGTATTTGCACCCCATGTTAGAAGTCTTTCTGGGTAAGTTTCTAAGAGCTTTGCACATTATAATTTATAAAACAGCCATTTCCAAGTCTTGCCATAGATTTTCAAGCCGATTTAAGTCAAAACTTTAACTAGGCCACTCAGGAACATTCAATGTCATCTTGGTAAGCAACTCCAGTGTATATTTGGCCTTGTGTTGTAGGTTATTGTCCTGCTGAAAGGTGAATTTGTCTCCAAGTGTCTGTTGGAAAGCAGACTGAACCAGGTTTTCCTCTAGGATTTTGCCTGTACTTAGCTCTAATCTGTTTATTTCTATCCTAAAAAACTCCCTGGTCCTTGCCGATGACAAGCATACCCATAACATGATGCAGCCACCACCATGCTTTCAAATAAGAAGAGGGGTACTCAGTGATGTGTTGTGTTGGATTTGCCTCAAACCTAAAACTTTGTATTCAGGACATAAAGTAACTTTTCTTGACACATGTTTTGCAGTTTTACTTTAATGCCCTGTTTCAAACAGGATGCGTGTTTTTTGAAGTATGTTATATTCTGTATAGGCATCCTTCTTTCACTCTGACATTCAGGTTAGTATTTTGGAGTAACTACAATGTTGTTGATCCATCCTCAGTTTTCTCCTTTCACAGCCATTAAACTCTGTAACTGTTTTAAAGTCACCCTTGGCCTCATGGTTAAATCTCGATTTCCTTCCTCTCCGGCAACTGAGTTAGGAAGGGTGCCTGTATCTTTATTGTGACTGGGCATATTGATGCACCATCCAAAGTGTACTTAATAACTTCACCATGCTCAATAGGTGCCCTTCTTTGCGAGATATTGGAAAACTGGTCTTTGTGGTTGAATCTGTGTTTTAAATTCACTGCTCAACTGAGAGACCTTGCAGATAATTGTATGTGTGGGGTACAGAGATGAAGTAGTCATTCAAATATCATGTTAAACACTAGTCTTGAACTTATGTAGGCTTGGCACAACAAAGGGGCTGAATAATTAATGACTCAAGTTCCCCAAAAATAATTCCACTTTGACATTATGGGGTATTGTGTGTAGGCCAGTGGCATAAAAGCTCAATTTAATCAATTTTATATTCAGGCTGCCTTCAGCTAGCTACAGAAAGTATTTTAAATAGATTTTCTCTCTGCTAACTTAAACAACATTCCTCTTATTAGCTGTGAAATGTAATTGATAAACTAAGAATGGCACTGTTTTGGACATAATGAGAAGTCCACAGCAGAGCTGTCCGTTGTATCCTCTTCTCTTCCTTGTTTGACACAGTGTGTACGCAGGAAGTGTGTGTGTGTGTGGTTTACTGTCCCCAGGTCAGGTGTTAGTCTGCCTATTAGACAGGTTTAGCAAGGAGAGGAGAGGTGGGGCTAGGTATGTTTTGTGGCGGCTGTGGGGAAACCCTACTAACGGCCTGTGTCTGTATAGGTACCATGTCTGGATGAGGATCAGATTTGACAGGGGAATGACTAATTATATTGGTGGGAACAGAACGATGTGGCTTTGTGCTCTCCAGTCCTGATGCAGTCTGCTTCTCAGAGACTCAGAGCAGATTACAGAGTCAGAAAGCTGCGGAACACCACCAAGGTCTGAGTCAGAGACAGACAGGCTGCATGGAGACCACCTTCACACCGTACACAATGTCCTAACTCTAACCCACTGTCACACTACTGCACAATGGTTCCAACGTCTGGCCGGGGAACACTGTGTCTCCTCGTGTGTGTGTTCGTGTGCACGCCATGCTCTGTAACACTGACCTCAGGCCAGGGTTAATGATAAGCAAAGGATTACTCTTCTATAAGCCCCAGGCTGACTCCAGAATCTAGACCAGCCCTACCGCATGCACACACCCCTCAGCCTCTTACATGAGTTCTGTTGGGTGTGAAAGCAGTGGAGAGAGAGAATGTGATGTTAGAGTCTAAGCTGCTGCTGTCATGTTGAGGGTCTCAGGATAATCTGACCATGGTAACTAACTACTGCAGCATGTCATGTGACTGGAAGGTTATGAGCTGATAGAGAGGCTGCGTCCCAAATTACACCCTATTCTTTATATAGAGCACTACTTTTGACCAAAAGCAGTGCACTACATAGGGAATAGGGTGGCATTAGGAACGCTTACAGAATGTTTGGAGTCAGCTTTTGACAGGACGTTGTTATGGCTGTTCCCCCACACCCTGCCTGTCTCTAGGTTAGGGTCACAATTTTTAAGGTGGTCTCAAGATGGCCCTTGTTGTATTGACATGCAGATTCCCATCCACAATGGTTTGCTAGATGGAAAGGGTATTTTATTCTTAACATTCTGGTTCCATCTCCACCTGAACCCAATGCATAGTGACTGTGAGGTGTGTGTTATTTGTTGGATACGTGACGGTGAGTCCGCCAGGTATGTGCCACGTGTTTGATACGTGAGGGTGAGACCGTCAGGTGTTCTGTGTTGGAATGTCCTGCAGCACATGTTGCTGTGTTCCTGTGTGTCTCAACATGACTTCCACTGCAGCATTCCACGTGTGCCCTGAGACCTGACACTTCTAACAGAGACAGATAGTTCTTCCTCAGAACATAGCAGGATGGAGCTGGTCTGATGGCCCTGGCAGACAGAGGGTCAAAGCATCAAAAGACACACACACACACACAACCTGAGACAAAAATGGCATAGCCCCGTAATCCCCCAGCTGCCCCCAGCTGCCCCCGTTAAGAAAGTATTCTTATTGGTTGTGACCCATTGAGGAAGTGTTCTAAATATAGCCAGGTGTTTTCCCATCTGTCCAGGGGTTGGATAGAGGAGGGGAGGGATGAGGCTGGTCTACTGGTCTACTGTCTGGTCTACTGGTCTGCTGGCTGGTCTACTGGTCTAATTGCTGTTCTACTGGCTGGTCTACTGGCTGGTCTACTGGTGTACTGGTCTACTGGTGTACTGGTCTAATGGCTGGTCTACTGGCTGGTCTACTGGTTTACTGGCTGGTCTACTGGCTGGTCTACTGGTTTACTGGTCTACTGGCTGGTCTACTGGCTGGTTTACTGGTCTACTGGGCTACTGGCTGGTCTACTGGTCTACTGGTTTACTGGCTGGTCTACTGGTCTATTGGCTGGTCTACTGGTCTACTGGCTGGTCTACTGGTCTACTGGCTGGTCTAATGGCTGGTATACTGGTCTACTGGTTTACTGACTGGTCTACTGGTCTACTGGCGGGTCTACTGGCTGGTCTACTGGTATACTGGGTTATTTTCCCAGGGACATAGATTTTATTTTACAACCGAGACAAATTTCTGAATGTTGTGGAGAGAGATGGGTTCAGTCCTGTGAGTTTCAGCCCGAAGTTACGTGTTATGAGTTAGGGGTTGTGGATCATGGCTATGCCTTGGTGTAGAGGCCCAGAGGGAGTCTCTAGAGCACGGCTGTTAGAAGCCACAGAAGAGTAATGGCTGTGGAGAGACGTCATCCATCCTACCCTGCCCTGAGCTATGATGAGAGGCCTGGATCGTTCCAAATAACATAGGCTGCGTCCCACATGACACCTCATTCCCCCTTATATAGTGCACTACGTTTGTCTAGGGCCCATGGGGCTCTGATCAAAAGCAGTGCAATATGTAGGGAATAGGATGCCATTTTGGAGGCAGCCATATACAGCTATAGGTTTGGTTATATATTATCAGACATTGGTTTGGGGGTTCTCTGCCTGTTTCTGTTAGCAAATGTGATTTGCGCATGCCAAATTAAACACAATGAATGATTGGTGGAGTAACCTCAGACTTCATTTTGTGGGGTTGGGAGTGTTCAGGACTGTTAAATCTATCCCAAATGCAACCCTATTCCCTATATAGTGCACTACTTGTGTCATTTTGGACGCATGGGAGTGTACTCTACATAGACCACAGGGCTCTTTGTGGGGCTGGGAGTGTACTCTACATAGACCACATGGCTCTGTGTGGGGCTGGGAGTGTACTCTACATAGACCAAAGTGCTCTGTGTGGGGCTGGGAGTGTACTCTACATAGACCACAGGGCTCTTTGTGGGGCTGGGAGTGTACTCTACATAGACCAAAGTGCTCTGTGTGGGGCTGGGAGTGTACTCTACATAGACCAAAGTGCTCTGTGTGGGGCTGGGAGTGTACTCTACATAGACCAAAGTGCTCTGTGTGGGGCTGTGAGTGTACTCTACATAGACCAAAGTGCTCTGTGTGGGGCTGGGAGTGTACTCTACATAGACCAAAGTGCTCTGTGTGGGGCTGGGAGTGTACTCTACATAGACCAAAGTGCTCTGTGTGGGGCTGGGAGTGTACTCTACATAGACCACAGGGCTCTTTGTGGGGCTGGGAGTGTACTCTACATAGACCACAGGGCTCTGTGCGGGGCTGGGAGTTTACTCTACATATACCACATGGGGGAAGGGGAGAGTTGGGAAACGCAGGAAAAAGAACGTAAAGAAATGCATGATGGGAATGATGTAATTCCTTCCAGATCTCGTGTGAACTTTGTACATCACCCCATTGCCAGCTACAATGTATAGCAGCATCTCAGATAGTACTATTGTAGAGCATGGACATTTTTTTTTTATTTTTTTTTATTTTACCTTTATTTAACCAGGCAAGTCAGTTAAGAACACATTCTTATTTTCAATGACGTCCTGGGAACAGTGGGTTAACTGCCTGTTCAGGGGCAGAACGACAGATTTGTACCTTGTCAGCTCGGGGGTTTGAACTCACAACCTTCCGGTTACTAGTCCAACGCTCCACTAGGAGCCACTAGGCTACCCTGCCGCCCCATGTCCCATAGCCTGTTAGATTAGGAATGTTTTCCACTTGTTTCTTTCTGAACTATTTTTTTTAATTTAGTCAATGCAGCAGACAGGTAGACCAGACCAGTTATCAATCACTAAAGACCAGACATATCAGTCCATATAAAAATGTTGGTTGTTGTAGCAGAGGGAGCTTCCTGATAGGGCTGTCTTCTTTCTGTGTCTTGTCACCTGACCCCTGACCTCTAACCCATAACCTGACATGTGGTGGATGCTCAGAACTGAGGTGGTGTGGTATAACCATAGACACCATTCTAGTGTCCAAAGGCCTGTTTTAGCATGGGTAGCGCTATTGAGGACTTTCACCATTTTGAAGTAGTAAACTGGGTGAGACTTCCTATGGTTTGTGGAAGGATCACATAATTCCATCCAGGTCACCAGGAGGGATCAGACATCACATTATACTTGTGAGCAAACATTCCATATCTACAGGTGGCAGTAAATCAACAACCTTGGCTTTATCCCTGTTCAAACAACACATTCCAGGTGGCAGTATGCACCCTTTGTTTGCCAACTTATAGAAGTCGTAGAAGAAGAAAATGTACCTCTTCAAAATGGAGATGACCTCAATGGTGCTCTGCCCATGCTCTCACAGACGCCATAATGGGACATACACAATGATGCGATGTCTATCTAAGTCTATGGGTATAACTATATCAATGAAGAGGAAAATAGAAGGACACTAACAGGACTTTATATGGGCTGTCGAGGGACAGACAGAAGTCTAGGACAGTCTTTGAAGCCCCTATGAGTAAAAGACAGACTGGTATCTCCATTGGGGCCATTCAGTCAGTTCTAGAAGGCTAATTTTCATCACAGCTTTATTTGTAGATGTGGGTCAGAGCCTGTTATTAGATCTATTATGTTAACACACGTCAGTTTAGAGTTTCGACAGCTCCATGGGCCCAGGTCAAAAGTAGTGCACTATATAGTGAATAGGGTGCCATTTGGTACTCACACCTAGTTTCCTCTGTCTGCAGAATGAGATGAGATAATTGTTTAGAGCAGAGAGCTGAGAGAGACACTGTCAGCATTGCTTCTGTTCTCCAACCCTATTACTGAAGAGGACAGAAATGTAATAATGAAATTTGACCCTGTTATGCTGAATCTCACAGTCAATAAGCAGGGATACTTGGGTAACAACATCAGTCCCTTCACCTCATAGTGTTCTGCCTGAGACCGAATATTTCCTGTATGTCTCCACCTGTTAACCACCTCACTCCTCTGCTGTTGGACTGAGACTACTCTCTGTAAAATATGTGTTTCCTCATACTGTAGGCTGCTCTACCATGTGTACATCCCAAATGGCACCCTATTCCCTTTATAGTGCACTATTCTGGCTGTGGCAAAGATCCTGTCCAGCCACACATGGAGATCCACAACTACCAACTGACCTCTAAAATCACAAAGTATTGTCTCTGGAGACACACAGGCCTAATTACTTATGGTGAGTGTCCAATGGGGATTTAACCAGGTGTTTTACCCAAAATACTCAGCCTTCTGTTTCTAGCTATGTGGACCGGCACCCGTGTCTCACTGGGCCATGGCTCCGGTGGACCTGCCATGACTTGGGGCCAAGCCCAGGCCACTGGTACTTTTCAACAGGCATTTACATAACAAACGCTAACTGTGAACTTTAACACCTTCTCATAAAGCACAAGTCTTGAATGAGGCAGAGGTTGTTGATTCTGCTCACCACAAGTCGTTAGTGTCACACTCCTGATGATAACGCTAGAGCTTACATTAACATTAAACACTGGCTACCCACTGGTGTGGGGGTAAGTCTCAATGTAAAACATCATATTATAGTGCACCCTGGTCAACAGTATTTCACTTTTATAGAGAATAGGATGCCATTTGGGATTATAGCCATGTGTTTAGTCTAAGTTGGTCTAATAACACTAGACAGAGGATGTTATAAATACTAAAGTGATGTACAAACATGAGCCAGCTGTCCATATTGAACCAGCCATCAGGTCTCTATGGTAGCACAGTAAAGCAGGCAGCAGCCTGATAGATCAGTCATTAACCCTTAACTCTTTATGGCTGTGGCATTACTAGGATACAATTTAGTTCATTTACTCCTCTCCTCTCTGAATATATCCTCTGTGACATTACTAGGATGCCACTGATACCTGACTTGTACATCACTGTAGTATTTCTAACATTTTGAAAAGTTGTTTGTGTATTCTTCAACCAATCTGTTTTGTTGTTTGTTTAAGAGAGCCATGCAGTTAAAGCAGTATTGAGGGCTGCGGTACACTCTGTTGTTGTCTGACGAACCATTGTCTGTTTCTCTTTGTTTGCAGATGTGCAGTAAGATGACCAATGCAGGAGCAGGTAAGGCTTTTTTTCATGTGTACGTGTTTCACTAGGCTGTGTGTTGAATCTGAGACGTGACCCAAATGGAACCCTATTCCCTACATAGTGCACTACTTTGGACCAGAGCCCTATGTGCCCTGTTCAACAGTAGTGCACTATATATGGAATATGGTGCAATTTGGGACATAATCACTGTCTTTATATTGTCTTTAGCAGCCCTGGTTAGCTCTGTTATCCCAGGATCTGCTCTGTTAGTCCAGGGTCTGCTCTGTTAGGCCAGGGTCTGCTCTGTTAGGCCAGGGTCTGCTCTGTTAGGCCAGGGTCTGCTCTGTTAGGCCAGGGTCTGCTCTGTTAGGCCAGGGTCTGCTCTGTTAGGCCAGGGTCTGCTCTGTTAGGCCAGGGTCTGCTCTGTTAGGCCAGGGTCTGCTCTGTTAGTCCAGGGTCTGCTCTGTTAGCCAGGGTGTACTCTATTAGACCAGGGTCTTTCAGGGAGCATTCCAAGTTTAACAGAGTTGGTTCGGTGAACCATTCTCGGGTGATGAGTAACCTTGCATGAGACCTGAAGTCTTGCATTAGCTCCCCGAGCCAATGCCTGGACTTTAGCTCAGTGGGCTAACACTGTATTTTAGCATGCATAAGACCCGCACGGTTTCAAAACCAGTCAATCACATAAGGCTTGTCTTCCACAGGGTGGTACGGCTGTTGCTCTGAAACAATGTGGTTGTGAGTTACGGATGGGGACAGGTGTACCAGCCAGGGTCCAGGTTTCACTCCCCAGGAGTGTCTGGAGAATGTCCAGAGAATGTCCCTCCCGACACACAGCCGGTCAGGCTTTTATTTTAAAGGCCTATTTATGCATGGCTTGGCAGGACGCAGTTAAAATTAGGAGGCATGCCATTGTTACTAGTACTACATAGTTACTGCTGAGGGAACTATTTGTCGCGTCGTGATGTGGCCCTGGGGGCAGCTGGGGGCGATGGGCGATGCCATTTTTGTCTCAGGTTCCACTCCCACATGAACTCTATGAGCGGGGGGGGGGTGTATAACAGAGGGTATGTCAATAATGTACAGGAGACCCTGTTCACATTCCATCACTTTCCCCTATAGGTAGGAATGTCTGCTGTGTGGTCTGGCTGTAATATGACGCGCTCTTAACAGACAACTTTACAGCTCTGTGAATGAACACCACTCTCACCAGGGTAATCTAGAGTGACGTATCACTGCTCACAGCCACAGCACGCTAACCCTAGAGTAATGGTTGTAAATCTATGGACTTTATGTAGTGTTTAGTTTGTTGATGACTTCAGTAACTGTTTGTCAACACAACCAAGACATTTCCTTCCCCATGGTCCTGTTGATGTCATATTTTAGTACAGTGTGTTTCTACCATTGCTTTCGTAGTGTACAGTATATTTAACCACGAGACTCTCGACATGCCGTTTCCCTTTTAGAACCATATCATGGCTGAAGTAAACCAGACCAAAGTCAGTGTCAAAGTCAATGTGATGTGGTCAGAATCACTAACAGAAAGAGAACCGTAGTTAACAGAACATCTGTTTTCAATAGAAACACAGGTTGTGTCTCAAATGGCACCCTACTCCCTATATAGTGCACTACTTTTGATCATAGCATATATGGGGCTCTGGTGAAAAGTACTGCACAATACAGGGAATAGGGTGCCATTTGAGACACACATAGTCAGGGTAATAACTGTGAGTAGGATGATGACGTAAGGAGATGAAGCTAACTCTGAGCTCTGATATTCTCTGCCTATATTTGACAGCTGTACCGTGGAAATTGTAGAGACTGTATGATGTCATGTTACGTTACTGGACCAGATGGTCTGCAGAATCTATGGATGCATCCCAAATGTCACCCTATACCATATATAATGCACTACTGCTGACCAGAGCCATATGGGCCCTATGGGCAGTCATCATAACCACCAGTTCACCTCTTTATAGTGACATAGTCCAGCCGAGGAAACTTCTCTGGGCACATATCCCAAATAGCCCTGCATGTGACTAAACACACCACGTACACACACACCACAAACGAGCACTGTCTAGGGTAGAGGTTAGGGTGGTCAGCTCTCTGGGGTAGAGGTTAGGGTGGTCAGCTCTCTGGGGTAGAGGTGAGGGTGGTCAGCTCTCTGGGGTAGAGGTGAGGGTGGTCAGCTCTCTGGGGTAGAGGTGAGGGTGGTCAGTTCTCTGGGGTAGAGGTGAGGGTGGTCAGCTCTCTGGGGTAGAGGTGAGGGTGGTCAGCTCTCTGGGGTAGAGGTTAGGGTGGTCAGCTCTCTAGGGTAGAGGTGAGGGTGGTCAGCTCTCTAGGGTAGAGGTGAGGGTGGTCAGCTCTCTGGGGTAGAGGTTAGGGTGGTCAGCTCTCTGGGGTAGAGGTTAGGGTGGTCAGCTCTCTAGGGTAGAGGTTAGGGTGGTCAGCTCTCTGGGGTAGAGGTTAGGGTGGTCAGCTCTCTGGGGTAGAGGTGAGGGTGGTCAGCTCTCTGTGGTAGAGGTGAGGGTGGTCAGCTCTCTGGGGTAGAGGTGAGGGTGGTCAGCTCTCTGGGGTAGAGGTGAGGGTGGTCAGCTCTCTGGGGTAGAGGTTAGGGTGGTCAGCTCTCTGGGGTAGAGGTTAGGGTGGTCAGCTCTCTGGGGTAGAGGTGAGGAGAATCACAAGTCAGACAGAAACTTGAATCCTCATCTCTTTGAAACGTGGCCTGTGTGGCCTGACTGTATTTGATGTGTGATGTCCATAGTTTATGGCCTTTAAACTCTATACCGATCACACATACAAACGTGCACGCGCACGCGCACGCGCACGCACACGCACACGCACACACATCTCCTCTCTGAATTTATCCTCTAATCTGTGTTGCCTGGTGCAATCTAAAGCCAGTTATTTTGTGGTTCTGTGAAAACAAAGGAAGAAGTGTTTGGAAAGGGTTCATTCTCTTAATAAGACTCTCCGTGTCTGAAGGCTCCATTGGGTTATTAAGACAATGTGTTCCTCACACCTCTCTGTGAATGACTCCAGGGCAAAGCATTCAACAACCTTGGTGACTTCCCTCACCAGGAAAAACTGTCTTTCTTCTTTAGTTTATTTCCTCTTCACGCTTCAATTTCACCTTGCTATAATAAGGACTGCTGGATCTATTGACTCTACTGTCAGGCTGCTGCTTTGATCAACTCTACAGAGTACTGACTCACTGGTTAACCATGGAGGAGTCCTCCTCATCATGCACTACATGATTACATCCCCAACATGTCATCCTCACGTGAGATCACCATACCCTGCTTTAGTCATAAATAGCAAATAGTTGTGAGTAGACAATCTTTTTGAGGTTTCTGTTATGCGCTTCTTAATGCGCTTCTTAACACTTGCTTAACCCTGCCGAACCAATGTGTCGGAGGAAACACGGCTGGTAATGGATTGAACCCCAGTCTGTAGTGATGCCGCAACACTGCGAAGCAGTGCCTTAGACCGCTGCGCCACTCGGGAGGCCAATTTGAGGTTTCTTAATCAAATAGATGCTAACTGGCCTAGTTAAATAAAGGTAAAATAAAAAAATAGAGAGTTCTGCTCCATTAATATGAACTTGGCTGAAGCTGAGTGGAGACAATTGATGCTGCCACAGGAACCATTCCTAGAACACTAGGGAACACTAGAACAGGAACATAAGAACATTAGGCCTCACCCCCCTATCTGAGATACCTACTGCAGCCCTCAATCCTCCACACACACACACACACACAACACCCATTCTGCCAGTCACATTCTGTTTAAAGTCCCCAAAGCACACACATCCCTGGGTCACTCCTCTTTCCAGTTAACTGCAGCTAGCGACTGGAACGAGCTGCAACAAACACTCAAACTGGACAGTTTTATCTCCATCTCTTCATTCAACGACTCAATCATGGACACTCTTACTGATGGTTGTGGCTGCTTCGTGTGATGTGTTGTTGTCTCTACCTTCTTGCCCTTTGTGCTGTTGCCTGTGCCCAATAATGTTTGTACCATGTTGTGCTGCTGCCATGTTGTATTGATACCATGTTGTGTTATGTGTTGCTGCCATGCTATGTTTTGTGGTGTCTCTCGTTGTGATGTGCGTTTTGTCCTATATTTTTATTTTATTTTGTATTTTTAATCCCAGCCCCCGTCACCTAAGGAGGCCTTTTGGTAGGCAGTCTTTAATCATGTAACGGCCGTTGGCGGTGGAAGGAGGTGAGGACCAAGGTGCAGCGTGGTATGTGTCCATATTTATTAAATGAACACCAAAATAACAAAGAGAAACGACCGAAAACAGTTCTGGCTGGTGCAGACACACAACAGAAAACAATCACCCACGAAACACAATAGAAAACAGGCTACCTAAATATGGTTCTCAATCAGGGACAACGATTGACAGCTGCCTCTGATAGAGAACCATACCAGGCCAAACACAGAAATAGCAAATCATAGAAAAACTAACATAGACAACCCACCCAAATCACGCCCTGACCATACTAAAACAAAGACATAACAAAATAACTAAGGTCAGAACGTGACAAATCAGAGATGATCAGAGATAATGTGAAATAATACTGCTGTGAAGTTCTGCATTCTGCCAAGCTGTTTCTTCTCCCCAGACTCCCATAACATGGCTGTAGTCAGTGTGATCATTCATCTTGGTGTGAAACGAGGTCTGTGCTGGCTCAGTCAGTATATACAGTATTCTAAATCACTGCTATGGGTCCTGGGTCCAGATGACTCCAGTGCCTGTTATATAACTCCAGGCTGCTGGTAATCATCCAGAAGTTTGTCTTTTTTCTGTCTTTGTTTAACTCATCTCTGTTCCACCCTAGGCACATCACATCGCTCCCAGCTGCCTTGCCAAACCTAGGCCCCTTCCGTCTTCCCTCTCTCTCCCCTTCTCTCACTCTGTATCGCTCTCTTTCTCTCCTCAGCCTCACTCTCCCCCTCTCCATCTCTCCCCAACCTCTCTCTTGCTCGTCCACCCTCAAACCTTTTCTCCTCTCTTTGCCCTCTGCCAGTGACCTTAGACAACAGCCTCTCTACTATTTTACTACAATGCTCCCAGGCTTACACACACACACACACACACACACACGATGATGAGGGAGAATGGGGTATCACCTGTAGAACTGTAAACAAAACAGAGGCAGAACATAGTCTGAGCATGTTGAAATCAGACAGTCCCTCTCTTACTGATGTGTTCATGATCAGATCTATGTATGGTTTCAGTCAAGGTCATGAGGGGGACAGAGGGTGAAGAGGACCGAGGTAAGGGGAAGTCTAGTAGAGGGTGTGTGTGAGTGAGGGTGGTTGGGGAGTAAAGTGATAGCTGGTCATAGAAGATGACCTGCAACAGATCAGGAAACAGGGATGTCAGGACAGATCTATACATTCTATACAGAAATACATGACACATTCCCTACATAGTGCACTACTTTTGACCAGAGCCATATGGGCCATGGTTAAAAGTAGTGCCCTACATAGGAGAATATAGTGTAATGGGTGAAGTGGGTGAAGGATCCCCGACTGGATGAAGATATTGTTGCTGTGGCCTCAATAGAAAACAGGTGTTCTCTCCAAGGTGGCCTATATTCAGTAAAGGCACTGTGTGCGCTCGTTTGTGTTTTCCATGGAATGTGACCAGGACATTCAGCATTTTGATCCATTTAGCGACCTTAAAATACTATAATAGACAGCAGGTGTGTCAGTAGTGGCCGCACTCAGAACTTGGAACTCCTGGAAAATCTGTTTCCATGTCATTATACTGTTATTCACTCCCCCTCCTCTCATTGGCCAGCACGGTCCGATCTATGACATCATGTGTTATATTTACTAGCCAGTCGTCATGTGTAGCTTTATAAAGAACTCCTCCTGACCAGAGCATGAAACATTCCACACAGGGTAAGATGGAAAATAACTTGTGGTTTCCTGAGTCCACAGACCAGCCAGACTGTTTGACAGGAGAAGAAAAACTGTCAGAGGTTTTAAAAAGACGCTCTCCTAAATATGCAGTCATTAGAGAAACTATTCTTCATTAGGCCTGGGAGAAGATGTGAGAAACTACAACTAGAAACCTTCATTAGTAACATTGTATTTAAACTTTTGTCATTTAAAATGCCACATTACTTCTGATGACTCCTATCCTGGATAAAACCATGAGCATGGCCAGGAAATCCACATCATTATAAGAATGAATAACCAAATGTACAGTACCAGTAAAAGGTTTGGACAAACCTACTCATTCCAGGGTTTTATATTGTAGAATAATAGTGAAGACATCAACACTATGAAATGACACATATGGAATCATGTAGTAACCAAAAAAGTGTTAAACAAATAAAAATATATTTTAGTCAATCTGGAAAATTTCAAGCACTTTGAAAGTGCAGTTGCAAAAACCATCAAGCACAATGATGAAACTGGCTCTCATGAGGACTACCATAGGAAAGGAAGACCCAGAGTTACCTGCAGTGGATAAGTTCATTGGAGTTACCAGCCTCAGAAATTGCAGCTCAAATAAATGCTTCACAGAGTTCAAGTAACAGACACATCTCAACATCACCTGTTCAGAGGAGACTGCGTGATTCAGGCCTTCATGGTCAAATTGCTGCAAAGAAACCACTACTAAAGGACACCAATAAGAAGAAGTGACTTGCTTGGGGCTAGAAACACAAGCGATGGACATTAGACTGGTGTAAATCTGTCCTTTGGTCTGATGAGTCCAAATTTGAGATTTTTGGTATCAACCGCCATGTGATGCAGAGTACGTGAACAGATGTGAGGTTCCCACCGTGAAGCATGGAGGAGGAGGTGTGATGGTGTGGGGGTGATTTGCTGGTGACACTGTCGGTGATTTATTTAGAATTCAAGGCACACTTAACCAGCATGGCTACCACAGCATTCTGCAGCGATACGCCATTCCATCTGGTTTGCACTTAGTGGGACTATAATTTGTTTTTCAACAGGACATTTACATAAAACACACATCCAGGCTGTGTAAGGGCTATTTGACCAAGAAGGAGAGTGATGGAGTGCTGCATCAAATGACCTGGCCTCCACAATCTCCCGACCTCAACCCAATTGAGATGGTTTGAGTTGGAATGAGTTGGACTTAAGAGTGAAGGAAAAGCAGCCAACAAGTGCTCAGCATATGTGGGAACTCCTTCAAGACTGTTGGAAAAGCATTCCAGATGAAGCTGGTTGAGAGAATTCCAAGAGAGTGCAAAGTTGTCATGAAAGGAAAAGGGTGGCTACTTTGAAGAATCTGAAATATAAAATATATGTTGAATTGTTTAACACTTTTTTGGTTACTACATGTTTCCATATGTGTTTTTTAAAATAGTTTGTCTTCACTATTATTCTACAATGTAGAAAATAGTAAAAATAAAGAAAAACCCTTGAATCAGTAGGTGTGTCCAAAGTTGTCTGGTACTGTATGTAATCTATCCTTCACAAAACATTATCAATCCACCCCCTTTCCTCTTCCATCTCTTTCTCTGTGTGAGTGTCCGTGCATGGGTGCATACAGTGGGGAGAACAAGTATTTGATACACTGACGATTTTGCAGGATTTCCTACTTACAAAGCATGTAGAGGTCTGTAATTTTTTATCATAGGTACACTTCAACTGTGAGAGACGGAATCTAAAACAAAAATCCAGAAAATCACATTGTATGATTAAGTAATTCATTTGCATTTTATTGCATGACATAAGTATTTGATACATCAGAAAAGCAGAACTCAATATTTGGTACAGAAACCTTTGTTTGCAATTACAGAGATCATACCTTCCCCCATTCCTCATCTGGATCATCCAGATGGTCATTGGCAAACTTCAGATGGGCCTGGACATGACCTGGCTTGAGCATGGCTTGACCTTATGTGCGCTGCAGGATTTTAATCCATGACGGCGTAATGTGTTACTAATGGTTTTCTTTGAGACTGTGGTCCCAGCTCTCTTCAGGTCATTGACCAGGTCCTGCCGTCTAGTTCTGGGCTGATCCCGCACCTTCCTCATGATCATTGATGCCCCACGAGGTGAGATCTTGCATGGAGCCCCAGACCGAGGGTGATTGACCTTCATCTTGAATTTCTGCCATTTTCTAACAATTGCTCCAACAGTTGTCGCCTTCTCACCAAGCTGCTTGCCTATTGTCCGGTAGCCCATCCAAGCCTTGTGCAGGTCTACAATTTTATCCCTGATGGCCTTACACAGCTCTCTGGTCTTGGCCATTGTGGAGAGGTTGGAGTCTGTTTGATTGAGTGTGTGGACAGGTGTCTTTTATACAGGTAACGAGTTCAAACAGGTGCAGTTAATACAGGTAATGAGTGGAGAACAGGAGGGCTTCTTAAAGAAAAACTAACAGGTCTGTGAGAGACGGAATTCTTTCTGGTTGGTAGGTGATCAAATACTTATGTCATGCAATAAAAGGCAAATTAATTACTTAAAAATCATACAATGTGATTTTCTGGGTTTTTGTTTTAGATTCCGTCTCTCACAGTTGAAGTGTACCTATGATAAAAAATTACAGACCTCTACATGTTTTGTAAGTAGGAAAACCTGCAGAATCGGCAGTGTATCAAATACTTGTTCTCCCCACTGTAAGTGTGTGTGTGTATGCTGCATATGTGCGTCTGCGTGCGTGTGTTGGGATAGGGGGGTGGGGGGTTCAGTGCTAATAAAAGCCAGGAGGTGCAGACAGTAAATGGGTTCCCATGGATTATAGTGCCTAACAGAGCCTTAACAGATCCAGGCTTGACAACATTACATGCCATGTCATTCTCCTCTTGTTTAACAGTGAAGAAACAATAGTCATGTTAGCTTGGCTTGCCAGTTACACTCTCTCTCGAGGCCACTTTGTAGGCCTTTGAGTGGTCACTCAAAGTCACTATTACGATCCTGAAACTAACAGTCTATTACAGTCTAGTACGACTAAAAGTTACATACTTTAGCAGCAGGCTGACTTACTGTCATACTGTTCGTGTTTTGGTGGACTACAGGAAAAGTAGCTGCTGCTTTTGCAACAGCTAATGGGGATCCTAATAAAATACCAAAACCAATGGTATGTGTGTGTCTTTGCGTGTGTGTAGGCTCTCGCTGGAGAACCTTGCTCCTACTCTCTAACCCCTAATTCCTCATTTTAACCTACATACAGACGACAAATTGCTCCTCTGGAAAAATAGCATCTTGGGAATATATGTTCAGGAAATGTGCAGTGCATGACTGAGACGGGCCTGTAAGAGTGGGGTGAGGGGGGAGTTGGGGGCGTGTGAGTTCCCTGGTGCGTCTTGTTTCCATTCGGTTGGGAGTGTAATCCCCCCCGACTATTGAGGGGGTGTGGCATGGGACCTCATCATCCAATCACAGAGCAAAATCAGCTTCCCCACATCTGGGATTTTCCCACCGTGCCGAACACACACACACACACACACACACACACACACACACACACACACACACACACACACACACACACACACACACACACACACACACACGAGAAAGGGAGAGAGCAAAGAAGTAAACTAGCTCTCTGAGAAGTTGCCAGTTTCTCAACGAGATGAGAAGTGAGTGGTTTGTGAAATGGCCTGTCCAAAACAAACATTGAGAGAGTCAGAGAGGAGATGAGGGGAGAGGGGGAAGCCCTGTTCCTGATGATTGATATTTCCTCTCTCTGCATCTTCCTCCTTCCCTGCTTCCCTCACTCCCCCCACCCCTACAATCGCTCTCTGTCTCAGTCTACCCATAATATTCTACAGAGATAACAACAACCTTTGTTCTGGGTGGTAGAGGGTTTCAAACCAAGGTTGGGGTCAATGCAGTGTGTGCATGTGTGTGTGTGTGTGTGTGTGTGTGTGTGTGTGTGTGTGTGTGTGTGTGTTCCTGCAGGTGGCATTCTGCCCAATGGGACCTGAACAAGTGGAGCTGAAAATAGTAACAAGCAGGTCAATGCTGAGGAGTTCCATGCATTGCATAGTTATTAGCCTTTAAAGAGGGAGCAACAGTGTGTTGTTCTCCAGTAAGATATAGCCTGGTGCTGACCCTGCAGTGTGTTGTTCTCCAGTATGATATAGCCTGGTGCTGACCCTGCAGTGTGTGGTTCTCCAGTATGATATAGCCTGGTGCTGACTCTGCAGTGTGTTGTTCTCCAGTAAGGTATAGCCTGGTACTATCCCTGCAGTGTGTTGTTCTCCAGTATGATATAGCCTGGTGCTGACCCTGCAGTGTGTTGTTCTCCAGTATGATATAGCCTGGTGCTGACCCTGCAGTGTGTGGTTCTCCAGTATGATATAGCCTGGGGCTGACTCTGCAGTGTGTTGTTATCCAGTATTATATAGCCTGGTACTGATCCTGCAGTGTGTTGTTCTCCAGTATGATATAGCCTGGTGCTGACCCTTCAGTGTGTTGTTCTCCAGTATGATATAGCCTGGTGCTGACAATGCAGTGTGTTGTTCTCCAGTATGATATAGCCTGGTACTGACCCTGCAGTGTGTTGTTCTCCAGTATGATATAGCGTGGTGCTGACCCTTCAGTGTGTTGTTCTCCAGTAAGATATAGCCTGGGGCTGACCCTTCAGTGTGTTGTTCTCCAGTATGATATAGCCTGGAGCTGACCCTGCAGTGTGTTGTTCTCCAGTACGATATATCCTGGGGCTGACTCTGCAGTGTGTTGTTATCCAGTATGATATAGCCTGGTGCTGACCCTGCAGTGTGTTGTTCTCCAGTATGATATAGCCTGGTACTGATCCTGCAGTGTGTTGTTCTCCAGTATGATATAGCCTGGTGCTGACCCTTCAGTGTGTTGTTCTCCAGTATGATATAGCCTGGTGCTGACCCTTCAGTGTGTTGTTCTCCAGTATGATATAGCCTGGTGCTGACCCTTCAGTGTGTTGTTCTCCAGTATGATATAGCCTGGTGCTGACCCTTCAGTGTGTTGTTCTCCAGTATGATATAGCCTGGGGCTGACCCTTCAGTGTGTTGTTCTCCAGTATGATATAGCCTGGTGCTGACCCTGCAGTGTGTTGTTCTCCAGTAAGATATAGCCTGGAGCTGACCCTGCAGTGTCAATCAGCCTGAACCCTATACCAGGGCAGAGAAATGAGCAGTGAATATCCTGGTGGAAATTAAGTAATGTTATCCCAGCTGGACACGGAGAGAGGGAGAAAGAGAGAGTGGAGACAAAGTTGAGCCCAAAAACTACCATGGGATTTGCGTGAACAGCAACCTTAGGAAAATCCTCTGCATTATCATTAACAGCAGACTCGTACATTTCAATGTACGAGAAAACAATGTACTAAGCAAATGTGAAATGAGATTTTTGCCAAATTACAGTACGACAGACCACGTATTCACCCTGCAGACCCTAATTGACAAACTAACAAAACAAAGGCAAAGTCTTCTCATGCTTTGTTGATTTCAAAAAAGCTTTTGAGAATTTGGCATGAAGGCCTGCTATTGAAATTGATGGAAAGTGGTGTTGGGGGAAAAATATACAACATTATAAAATCCATGTACACAGACAACAAGTGTGCGTTTAAAATTGGCAAAAAACGCACACATTTCTTTCCACAAGGCCGGGGGGGTGAGACAGGGATGCAGCTTAAGCCCCACCCTATCAACGAATTGGTGAGGGCACTAGAACAGTCTGCAGCACCCGGACTCACCCTACTAGAATCTGAAGTCATAGGTCTACTGTTTGCTGATGATCTGGTGCCTCAACCATGGAAGGCCTAAAGCAGCACCTAGATCTTCTGCACAGATTCTGTCAGACCTGGGCCCTGACAGTAAATCTCAGTAAGACAAAAATATTTGTGTTCAAAAAAAGGTCCAGTTGCCAGGACCACGAATACAAATTCCATCTAGACACCGTTGCCCTAGAGCACACAAAAAACTATACATACCTTGGCCTAAACATCAGCGCCACAGGTAACCTCCACAAAGCTGTGAACGATCTGAGAGACAAGGCAAGAAGGGTTTCTATGCCATCAAAAGGAACATAAAATATGACATACCAATTAGGATCTGGCTACAAATACTTGAATCAGTTATTGAACCCATTGCCCTTTATGGTTGTGAGGTCTGGGGTCCGCTCACCAACCAAGAATTCACAAAATGGGACAAATACCAAATTGAGACTCTGCATGCAGAATTCTGCAAAAATATCCTCAGTGTACAACGTAACACACCAAATAATGAATGCAGAGCAGAATTAGGCTGATACCCACTAATTATCAAAATCCAGAAAAGAGCCGTTAAATTCTACAACCACCTAAAAGGAAGCGATTCCAAAACCTTCCATAACAAAACCATCACCTACAGAGAAATGAACCTGGAGAAGAACCCCCTAAGCAAGCTGGTACTGGGGCTCTGTTCACATACACAAACAGGCCCCACAGAGCCCCAGGACAGCAACACAATTAGACCAAAAACCAAATCGTGACAAAACAAAAAGAGAATACTGAGCAAACTAGAATGCTATTTGGCCCTAAACAGAGGGTACACAGTGGCAGAATACCTGACCACTGTTACTGACCCAAAAATAAGGAAATCTTTTCATTATGTACAGACTCAGTGAGCATAGCCTTGCTATTGAGAAAGGCAGCCGAAGGCCGCACACTGCCCACAAAATGAGGTGGAAATTGAGCAGCACTTCCTGACCTCCTGACAAATATATGACCAAATTAGAGACACATATTTCAAAGAATTCAGGAAAAAAAACATTACAACACTATATATAGACATAATATGACATAATATTAAATATCTTTATACTTTTGGAACTTTTGTGAGTGTAATGTTTACTGTTAATATTTCATTGTTTATTTAATTTTTGTTTATTATCTATTTCACTTTCTTTGGCAATGTAAACATGTTTTCTATGTCAATAAAGACCTTAAATTGAAATAGAGAGAGAGAGAGAGAGAGAGAGGCAGAGAGAGAGAGGCAGAGAGAGAGAGAGAGAGAGGCAGAGAGAGAGAGAGAGAGAGAGAGGGGCCAGGTCAGAACTATCCATTATAGAAGCTGTCTGTCAGTTTTCAGCTGGTCATTGTGTATTATATATCTGAGAGAATTGTATTACTGTATCACTGCCTGCTGAGGTTTAGCTAGGTTGACATTATATGATAGGCTGAACAGGGAATAAGACAGTTATTACACTACTTTTACACTGTACTTTTGCTCATGGCGCCCCCAGTCCATTAACTCCATAAAGCGGTTTATGTTTTTGTATATGAAAGCTATTGAAGACACATGGAGTACTCTACTACAGACTGAACCGGTTGTTGCTCCCTGTCCTCTGTCAGTTGAACTTAATATGATATTGACACAGCAAAGTCACCTTGACGTCTGGTGTGATATTGACACAGCAAAGTCACTATGATGTCTGGTGTGATATTGATACAGCAAAGTCACTATGATGTCTGGTGTGATATTGACACAGCAAAGTCACTATGTCTGGTGTGATATTGACACAGCAAAGTCACTAAGATGTCTGGTGTGGTATTGACACAGCAAAGTCACTATGTCTGGTGTGATATTGACACAGCAAAGTCACTATGATGTCTGGTGTGATATTGACACAGCAAAGTCACTATGATGTCTGGTGTGATATTGACACAGCAAAGTCACTATGATGTCTGGTGTGGTATTGGCACAGCAAAGTCACTATGATGTCTGGTGTGGTATTGACAGAGCAAAGTCACTATGTCTGGTGTGATATTGACACAGCAAAGTCAATAAGGTTAACCTTTCCTCTCCTTCAGGGGGGTTTGACCTCTGATAGGTTTGTGTATCAGAAACAAAAATACACTTCATTTTAACTCACTTGTTTAAATTGTATTTTTACATAAAACCCGACATCTTTATGAATCCATTTTGATGTAGCCCTAATTCCAATTTTCCTGTAACATTCCATGGTCATTACCTATTAGTCACAAGAGTGAATGCTCTGTTAAGTGTAGTGAAAGTGAGAGTAGCCTGGTGAGTGAGAGGGAAGAAGGGAGGGAGGGAAGTGGAGGGGTGAAAGATAGAGGTAGGGAGAGAGCGCAGCTAGTATAGTCTATCTATGCATACAGACTGACCGTCACCGTGGTGGAAACTTCAAACAGCCACACATCTGCTCCTAGCTTTGTCTGGCACGGGGGCTGCGGAATCGTCCGGTCGATCCTTTTCTAAGGAGTGAGTTAAATATCGTTTAACTGAATGACTTGGCAAAGATGGATACTTAATACGGAACATCTGTTCGTTGGTTGAATGTATGGCTGGTTAATTAATGGTTACACTCTGTGGCAGTAACTCAGTACTAATCAGGCGAGGGGGCATCGCCGCGAGCGCAGGTGGTAAATCCAGGTGAATGAACCAATAATTGGTTCATGAGGACCGGGATTTGATTTATTATGGTGGACTCACGGATTTACTATGACAACTAAGAGCAAATCGATGAAACTGAAGCTGCGGCGGTGTTTCAGTGAGACGCTGCGCGATTCCACGTCGAAAGCCTGGGATCTACTATGGAAAAATGTCAGGGATCGAAGACTCGCAGGTCAGTCTCCAAAAAGTATCGGTGTAGTATTGAATAAACACAATATTTATTTGATTTGATTTGTTGTAAGAAAATACCCATTCTTAATTTTGTTATATTTGACAGATTTGAGCACAGAACGGTTTCTAACATGGTTTTATTAAACAAGTAGTTTAATAAGCCCACTAAATTACAAATCTGGCCGTTGTAGTTAATTTTCTAATCACAATGAACCAAGAGAATGTAAAGGGGAAATCAACAGTTGTTAGATTCATTGACTCTTGAAGAATATAAATTCCTCATATTAGCTTTGTTCAACTGCCACACCGCATCAGAACCCAACATATAGGCTTGTTTTACTGCAATGTCTGTTAACAAAGTTAATGTCAACAAAAACGATATAGTCTCAAAACAGGGTTACAACTATAATTGATATCATGGTTGGTCAGTCCTTGCATCCATAGCTCAGTCTATGTGGCCATTTATCCACCCCCATCCTCAGCTTTTTAACTAATATGGGAGGGGGACAACGCGTTGTTATTGTTTCTACTGCTGATTGGTGCTTTAAACTATTCATGATACCGCTCATTGGTTGTTTGACACAGGCAGCACAATTCTGATTTCTGATCTTTTTTTCACGAATTGGTCTTTTGACTTTTCACGTCAGATCTTTTTCTGCGATGATCTGATTAGTCAATAGACCAATTAGTGGGGAAAAAAAATCAGAATTGGGCTACCTGTGTAAACGCAGGCTATATGTACAGAATACATTCTGCACAGTTGTCCTCATAATTAGTCTTCTACAACAATCATACCCATTAACACGTGTCCACCAGGTGTACTTACCTTAGTGTCACATGGGATTTACCTCCCTCTTAATTATTCGTTTGTTTAAGGATCTTCTAATTTACAATAATAATTAGAATTTCCCAAAACAACTTATAATACAGTTTGACTTCTTATTCACTGCTGGTTGGTTATAATGATTCATTTGGATGAAATTAAAACAATATCACAAAATATGTGAGTAATGTTCTCACGTGTAGCACCAAAGCAAGACCCATTATTATCCCAATGTGAATTGAAGCTAAGCATGTAGGTGAGGTTTGAAACTGTGAGTTAGAGTCCAGACCCCCTACTGTCACTGCTGCTGAAGGCTGTACTTAATGGTTATAGGATGTTTCCTCGATTAGTTTGCCTCATAATTCAAATGTGAAGATTATTCATCCCAAATATCATTCCCTATATAGTGCACTACTTTTGACCCAGGGGCCTATACGGTTCTGGTAAAAATTTAAAAAAGTAGTGCACTATGCAGGGAATAGGATGCCATTTGGGACATCCACTGAGAGTTATTTCCTTCAGGTACCTTTCTGTCAGAGATTTAAAATACAGCTGGAGCTGCTTGCTGGGAGAATGATTTTGTATTTTCTAAGGAGCTCCTGAAGCTTGGTCTGTGTGTGTAGAGAGCCGAGTACACCACTAGGTGGTGCCAGTCAAATTATCCATACAGTAGGACAGCCCAGTAGTCTAGTAGGTTATGAAATATCTGAGTGGGATTCCATTCTCCATCTGTATTTCAATGTTATAATTATGTTATGTGATGGAAGTTGCCCTCAACTGTCCCTGGAGATTGTAATTGAATCAGATTGGTGTCAGTTCTGTCTTATTGCATCACTATGGGCTGGGTTTCCTGGACACAGTCCTAGACTATATAGCACTTTCAATGAAGATTTTCCATTGAATTTGGTTTTTAGTGCAGGACTGGGCTTCATTTGTGTCCGGGAAACCGCCGCTATAAGCATATTTTATTGCTACACTATACTGTAGGTGCTATGTGTGATCATCCTTCACAATATTGTCTTTGTCTTGTTTTAGAAGCATGTCTATCTCTGTTTCTGTGTATTTAATGTTGTTTAAACCCTGTCAGTCCATCTCAACTGTGCAGTACTGAGACACGTCTCTGATTTAACTGCCTTTAGAGCCCTGTGGCTGCATTGTTACTTCATTGTTGCTGCGTTGTTTGAAAGGTTGACACATGAATCCAACATTCTATTCCATATTTGTATCCTGGTGATATTCCATCCTCCTAGCCTTGGCCTGCTGTGTGTTTAGAAGCACTCTAAACAACGAGGGGCCGTTTGTGGGCTGGGTTTGGCTGGATACAGCTGAGTGTCTGGCCTGTGTGTGTGCATGCGTCGATCAGACCTGGCTGACTGGTGGTCTATTGCTTTTAACTGTCATAATGAGTCATCATTCTAACACATCTATTACATTTCTATGAGACCACTGAGTACAAGCACCTCTTTGGCAATGGTCTGGTCATAGAGATGCCTGTTGGTTGTGTTTTTACTGAGGAGGTATTCTAACATCTGTTACATGTCCTATAATCCAGCTCCATGAGAAGACCTGGCTGACATTGAGGGTCGTTTAAGCAATAAGGCCTGAGGAGGTGTGGTATATGGCCAATATACCACGGCTAAGGGCTGTTCTTATGCATGATGCAACGCGGAGTGCCTGGACACAGCCCTTAACCGTGGTATATTGGCCATATATCACAACTCCCCGAGGTGGTTACCAACGTAATTAGAGCTGTTTTGTCATCGGTTTGATATACCATGGCTGTCAGCCAATCAGCTTTCAGGGCTCGAACCACCCAGTTTATAATGAGGGATAAAGGCTCTCTTCAGTTAGCACCTGCTCTAGAACATGTGCTTGGCATGAATAAGAGACTCCCAGACAAGACTGCGGTTGCTGTGTCCTCAAAGTGAAAGCACCTGCTACAGTCATATCTGTCCTAGGGTTTCTCTCTTTGAAATGTCCTCGGTTCTTAGAATCAAAGAGGACATTCCTACTGCAGCCCAGCATCAGACCCAGTCTAAAGGGTTGATTATTTAGATCATGGGGTGGAATTCATCCGTCATTCTGAGGCTACCACAGGACAGGAGCCAGACCAAAGACAGAGCCATGCAGGGCTACCAGCGTCTATCTCTGAGTCACTCGCCACATCAAACCAGACCAGAGCCTAAACATTTACCCATTTTACTATATTCTCTGATCAGTCCTGGTTCCAGCCACCTGGTAATACTACTTCCAACCTATCACCACAGAGCACCTATCACCACAGAGCACCTATCACCACAGAGCACCTATCACCACAGAGCACCTAGCACCACAGAGCACCTAGCACCACAGAGCACCTAGCACCACAGAGCACCTAGCATCACGTAGCTCAGACTACAGGAACGCTCAGAACAGTGCAGCCACCCAACACACCAGAGACAGGGACCTCCACCCCCTCACTGTGTGTGTGTGTGTGTTTAACAGTAGAGTCAACCTGAACAAACAGCTTATCCACAGTGTAACAGCTCCTGGTGTAGCCAGTCAAAGCCAGAGGTAGTGCATGAAAGCATGCAGAGGGTTGGGGGGCTCTGAAGTGAGCTAGGGGTGAATGGTGGTCTTTGTTGCCCAGGGAGGGTCCTACCAGCCAGAGGGACAGGGGCTGTTTGGCTGCATGCCAAATGGCACCACCCTATTCCCCATATAGTGCACTAATTGTGACCATAGCACTAAAGGGAATAGGGTGCCATTTGGGAGGCTGTTTATTTTGGTGGTGTGCTTACTAGCAGCCCCAGTCCCACTCCTACCCCTGTCCTGTTCCAGTCCCATGTGGAGCCCTGTGCTGCAGGTTACACAGGCAGGCTGTGTGTTGAGAGGCTGGAAACCACCAGAATGGCCCGCTGTGACGGGGAGTGAGTGGGTCTGCTCTGTTGGGATGTGGACTCTATTTTAAATGTGAATTATGACTTCTGTTGTTCCATCCTATTCCAAACGCAAAACCACTACTGGAAAGTTATCAAGTCTCAATATATACTTTTATTACTATTTAGTTTAAACTTCACTGTTGACAACTGTATCTTATCATCATATCTCATTCTCAAGTGTTGTGGCGGTAACCTGGTACAATATCTGTTTAGTGCTCTAGAGAGCAGAAACAGTCTGACACTCTGGCTATTGTAGTGGGGCTGTTTCAATGAACCAGAAAGCTTATTAGGGTCTGTATTAACCAGTACCAGTAACCACCTTATTAGGGTCTGTATTAACCAGTAACCACCTTATTCGGGTCTGTATTAACCAGTAACCACCTTATTAGGGTCTGTATTAACCAGTACCAGTAACCACCTTATTCGGGTCTGTATTAACCAGTACCAGTAACCACCTTATTATGGTCTGTATTAACCAGTAACCACCTTTATTATGGTCTGTATTAACCAGTAACCACCTTTATTAGGGTCTGTATTAACCAGTAACCACCTTATTAGGGTCTGTATTAACCAGTACCAGTAACCACCTTATTAGGGTCTGTATTCACCAGTACCAGTAACCACCGTATTAGGGTCTGTATTCACCAGTACCAGTAACCACCGTATTAGGGTCTGTATTAACCAGTTCAAGTAACCAGTAACCACCTTATTAGGGTCTGTATTAAACAGTGACCACCTTATTAGGGTCTGTTTTAACCAGTACCAGTAACCACCTTATTAGGGTCTGTATTAACCAGTACCAGTAACCACCTTATTAGGGTCTGTATTAACCAGTACCAGTAACCACCTTATTAGGGTCTGTATTAACCAGTAACCACCTTATTAGGGTCTGTATTAACCAGTACCAGTAACCACCTTATTAGGGTCTGTATTAACCAGTACCAGTAACCACCTTTATTAGGGTCTGTATTAACCAGTACCAGTAACCACCTTTATTAGGGTCTGTATTAACCAGTACCAGTAACCAGTAACCACCTTATTAGGGTCTGTATTAACCAGTACCAATAACCACCTTATTCGGGTCTGTATTAACCAGTAACCACCTTATTAGGGTCTGTATTAACCAGTACCAGTAACCACCTTATTAGGGTCTGTATTAACCAGTACCAGTAACCACCTTATTAGGGTCTGTATTAACTAGTAACCACCTTATTAGGGTCTGTATTAACTAGTAACCACCTTATTCGGGTCTGTATTAACCAGTACCAGTAACCACCTTATTCGGGTCTGTATTAACCAGTACCAGTAACCACCTTATTCGGGTCTGTATTAACCAGTGTAGAGTTGAGATTCATTATAATCCAGGTGTTTAGGCTCAATGGTTTCTTCTTCACAAGGTGCCACAGGTTTCCTGTCCTGTTGACCCCCACTGTGAATGGAGACTGGCGGGGAGTGGTGTTGGAGTATGGGCGTGGGAAGGGGCCTGGGGGTGGAGAGGGGGTTGTTGTGGAATGGTGGGGGTGGGGAGGAGATATTAGCATTCTCCCTCTCGTTCATCTCTCTCCTTCTCTTCACTCTCTTCATTATTTTTCCTCTGTCTACTCAGCATGGCAAAGAGACTCCCTTATCCTGACTAAACTTGGCACCTGTGTGCAGGTCCACTCTCCACAGCGTAGGATTGTTTTTGGGCAGGGCGGGTCCTAACATTACTGTTTTTCTAAGCCCTCCCATTTCCTCCTCTCTGTCTTGTCCTCCTGCCTCCCTCCTCTCTGTGCTTACTCAGTTCACAGGCATTCTTCTGGTATTTATATTTCCCTCCAGACCAGCGTTCAGGCGTTCAGTCGGTTCCTTTCCCTCTCTCACACAGACAGACACTGGATAGAGCTCAGCAAGGTGGGCAGTACTCCAAGTACTGATCTGCCACTGGCTGCTGTCCGGTCACCTGACCTGGAGAGGTGTAGTGTTGTGCTGGCACTCCTCCTCCCTCCCCTCTAGCCTTTCAGCTCTCCTTCCGAGCCCCAGCCTTTCAGATCACACTGGGCTGCTAGCGCCTGGATGTGAAGCCTTCTGCTGCTGGATCCTGTCTGAGAGAGTGTGTCGGTCAGGGGCCAGTGTAGTGTGTGTGTCAGTCAGTCTAGCAGTGCCAGTGCTGTAGTAGTAGTCATGTACAGGGATCTGTCTGACAGAGACACTGAGCCCCAGGGGCCAGGCAGTGAGTCTCTGGGCAGCAGTATGAGTCAGGACAGCCAGGACTGTCTGGGCAGTATGACCCAAGAGAGCCAGGATATCTACCTAAGGATGGACCACCACCGCCGTCGCTCCGGATACCGCCTGGGACGCATGATTGCCCGGCAACAGCTACTCCGGAGAATAGCTGGAGGTAGGAGGAGGAGTGGTAGCTCTGGTTCAGGGTGTTATGTACTGTTTGCTGACAGCCTTAAGCTTCAGCAAGCCGCACATAACACCCAGGACTAGAGCTAGTTGAGGAGATACTGTAGTAGGAGTGGTGGTGGACACTCCTAAGTATGAGAACTTCTGGACACTCATAGTATTATGATGGTGGGTGTTGACCATATGAAGGCTGGTGTAGACAGACATTGTGAAGGACAATCAGATAGTTCCTTGTTCCTCTGTGAAGTTCAGCGACAGAGAGCCATAGTCTGTCATGGTTATCTAATCAGCCTATAGCTTGATCTAGCAGCAGCCCTGCTCTGCTAGTGTGTGTGAGGACATGAGCGCTAGCTAGTGTCTGTCAGTGTGTAAGGACATGGCAAGGTGCTGTACTCTGTCAGCCAGGAACCAACTCTAGTGTTGCTTAACGTAATAACACATTTAGCAAGCTGTGTAAAGGGTGACTAATATTGTTGTTCTAGACTAGCACACCACAGTGTTCCTACATACCAGAGGGTTGATTATGTGCACAATTCCCTAGATATGTAAGACATAATGTGTCATTTGGTGTGGTAGCTGTGTTGTATTGATCCTAAATAAGATACGCAAGTTAAGGCAACAGCACAGGAAGTGCAGTGTGTTGGGAGCATGACACGCTATTCCTTATCAGCCCCACCTGAACCCTGATAGCTGACCTACAGTACCTTCAGAAAGTATTCACACCACTTGACTTGTTCCACATTTTGTTGTTTAACAGCCTGAATTTAAAATGGATTAAATGTAGATTTTGTGTCACTGGCCTACACACAATACCCCATAATGTCAAAGTAGAATTATGTTTTTAGAAATGTTTACAAATGAATTAAACATTTAAAGCTGAAATGTATTGAGTCAATACGTATTCAACCCCATTGTTATGGCAAGCCTAAATAAGTTCAGGAGTAAAGATGTGCTTAACGTGTTACATAATAAGTTCCATGGACTCACTCTGTGAGCAATAATAGTGTTTAACATGATTTCTGAATGACCACCTCATCTCTGTACCCCACACATACAATCATCTGTAACGTCCCACAGTCAAGCAGTGAATTTCAAACAGAGATTCAACTACAAAGACCAGGGAGGTTTTCCAATTCCTCGCAAAGAAGGGCACCTATGGTAGATGGTAAAAAAAAGCAGACATTGAATAAGCATGGTTAAGTTATTAGTTACACTTTGAATGTTGTATCAATACACCCATTAACTTCAAAGATACAAGCGTCCTTCCTAACTCATTTGCCAGAGAGGAAGGAAATCACTCAGGGATTTCACCATGAGGCCAATGGGGACTGGATTAACAATGTCGTTATGTTTGTGGCAAATCCAACAAAACACATCACTGAGTACCACTCTTCATATTTTCAAGCATGGTGGGGGGTGCATCATGTTATGGGTATGCTTGTCATCGGCAAGGACTAGGGAGTTGTTTAGGATAAAAATCAATGGAATAGAGCTAAGCAAATGCAAAATCCTAGAGGAAAACCTGGTTCAGTTTGCTTTCCAACAGACACTGGGAGACAATCACCTTTCAGCAGGACAATAACCTAAATCACAAGTCCAAATATACACTGGAGTTGCCTACCAAGATGACATTGAATGTTCCTCGGAGGCCTAGTCACAGTTTTGACTTCAGTTGGCTTGAAAACATATGGCAAGACTTGAAAATGACTTTCTAGCAATGATCAACAACCAACTTGACAGAGCTTGAAGAATTCTTTAAAGAATAATGCACAAATACTGTACAATCCAAGTTCTTAGCGACATACCCAGAAAGACTCACAGCTGTTCGTGCTCATACACCTGCATTGCTTGCTGTTTGAGAGGCTGAGAGGCTGGGTTTCTGTACAGTACTTTGTGACATCAGCTGATGTAAGAAGGGCTTTATAAATACATTTGATTGATTGATTCTCGCTGCCAAAGGTGATTGTCTAACATGTATTGACTCAGGGGTGTGAATAATTATGTAAGTTAGATATTTCTGTAGCTCATTTTCAATACATTTGCAAACATTTTGAAAAACATGTTTTCACTTTTCATTATGGAGGTATTGTGTGTAAGTGAGTGAGAAATAAAAAAACTCTTTAATCCGTTTTGAATTCAGGCTATAACAAAATGTGGAATAAGTCAAGGCTTATAAATCATTTCTGAAGGCACTGTAGCAATACAATAGAGGAACTAACAAACTGATTAAGCAATAAGATATATGTGCGTAGAAGATAATGTCCCTGGCGATAGCCAGCACAGTAAGCAATATGAATGAGTTTATGGTCAAACAATGACTGACTTGACCTTCAGCCTTCATTACTCTGCTGCTGTTATCTGCTCACAGGATTAGTCAACTGTGTGTGTGTGTGTTCCCTGGCCTGGCCCTGCCTTCAGGTCTGTCATTAGGGTTCTATTATGTTCAACATGAGTCCACAGAGAGAGTTTGATCTGAGAGGAGAGGAGCTGCAGTCCTTCCCTGTTCCTCCCTGTGTCTTTTGTATTTCACCCAGAGTGCTGTGGATGGCTTACCTGGGGGGGGGGGGCATGTTTGGGAGAGGGGGCATGCATTACAACAGAGGTGATATAGGCGGGTCTCCCCTCCTCCTCCCCCTGGGGGGGAGCATGTTTGGGAGAGGGGGCATGCATTACAACAGAGGTGATATAGGCGGGTCTCCCCTCCTCCTCCCCCTGCAGGTGTGAAAGGCAGGCTGTGGGCCCAGAAACTGGATCGAAGCTTGGCCACATTTCACCTCAGAGTAGAGCAGAGAACTCTCCATCAGTCAGCAGTAAAGCCTCAGGAAGAGTTTAGTCCTCATTTAGTCACTGTCCCTGGCAGGAGTCAGAATATACACTGCCTGTATTCTCAGCGTGACATAGGCAGCTGGCCTCTAACGTCTCAGAGGAGTCAGTGGATTCATGTTTAGCTGTTTCTCTGGACCGACAGACAGATCGACAGATAGAGAGGCGAGACACTGGAGTTATTGTTGTTTGACTGATTGCTGCAGCTAGACTGTGTGGTTCTGTGGAGGTATTTTTCGACTCTGTTTCATGTGGAGGTATCGTGATGATCTTAGGTAGAGGAGGAAGAGGCCTGTAGAATCATGTGTCTGGGTCTGACTGCTCAGATCAAAGCTGTCTGGTGTGTGTCAGCTATTTAGGTCAGAGACGATGATAGCAGAAAATATGGTATGTTGTCGTATTGGATGTAACTTTTCTTTTTGTCAACATAAGTCTAATCCTTATGACTCATGGCTGTCACAGTCATGGAAAGGATCTTAAAGGTTCTCTCAGTTGAGAAGATAACCGTTTTGTTCCTGCTATAAACACCTATCGTATCTTAATTCAACATATAGGAGAAGGCATTTACTTTGTGGAATCCTATTCTTAGGCTTAGGGTTAAGAATAGATTGCCAACCCTAGAAACAAAATATTTGCTTTGTCCTTTGTAAACCTCACACATTATTATTCGCTTGTAAGGCATGTATAAAATTAATAAAACAAATACTGATATTGTATGAAAGAAAAGATGGAAAATTATATTATTTTGTACTAATACAATTGCTCAGAGAAAGTAATACAAAAAAATCTCAAGATATGGGTGAAAATGATCGGCACCCCTGTTGTCAATACTCCAGCATCCTCCCCTTGTGAGGATAATGACGCTGAGCCTTTTTCTCTAATGTTTTATGAGATTGGAGAACACATTGGGAGGGATCTTAGACCATTTCTCCATACAGAATCTTTCCAGATCCTTGAAATCCTTCATCCCTCTTATGGACTGCCCTCTCCAATTAAAACCACCTGTTTTCAATGGGGTTCAAGTCTGGGGACTGAGGTGGCCATAGCAAAATGTACATTATGTGGTCAATTATCCATTTGTTTGTGGATTTTGATTAGAGCTTGTGGTTATTGACATGCTGGAAGATCCACCTGGTAAAGTTCATGATGCCGTTGACCTTGACAAGGGCCCCAAGACCAGTGGAAGCAAAATAGCCCCGTAACATCAAAAATCAACCACCCTATTTTACTGTAGGTTTGAGGTACTTTTCTGCATATGATTCTGTTTTGCAACGCCAAACCCACCACTAGTGTGGCCAAAGAGCTCTATGTTCATGTTATCTGACCACAGCACCGGTTCTGATCCAAGTGCCAATGCCTTTTATCAAACTCCAGGCAGTGTGGGCGGCAGGTACCCTAGCGGTTAGAACGTTGGTCCAGGAATTGAGGTCGAATACCCGAGTCAACAAGGTGAAAAATCTATTGCTGTGCCCTTGAGCAAGGCGCCATACTACTTTGGCTGACCCTGTAAAACAACACATTTCACTGCACCTATCCAGTGTATGTGACAATAAAACAATAAAGTTTTTTTGCTCATCATTATCAAGGGATCAAATCATTCCGGTCCCCACGGTACATCATAAAGGTCTGACTTTGTCCCCAGAATGGAATTTCATTTAACTTTATTGATCCATCGAGATGTCACAGGCTTTCCATAACACACATTACAAACATATAGGGCTGGTTTCCTGGACATGGATTTAGCGTAGTCGTGGACTAAAACACTGTTTCAATGGAGATTCTTCATTGGGGGTACTATGAATGCACTGACCTTTTTGTCACAGACAGTGGTGTTAGAGTCTGTCCAGTGAACTGACCTTCTCCATGCCCTGTTGTGGCCTGTCTCCAGCTGACCAGCTCCATTGACATAGCAGGCGAGGAGAGGGAGGGACTGTGCTACCACATCTGGGTTCAAATACTATTTTAATCATTTTAAATACTTTATCTCTGCTTGATTAAGCTTACCTGGCTTAATGGACCAATAGTGCAGAAACCCTGCAAACCTTGTCTATCATACAAACGCTCAAAGTATTGGAAACATTGCAAATATTATTTGAAACCAGGTCTGTGGGTTACCCGGCCATAGTGGCGGGTAGTATAACAGACTGTGGGAGGGAGTGACTGGGAGCTACTGGGAGTTTGTATAATTTCACCCCAAATTCCAGGGAAGCTTGTCCAGCGATCTTAGTCATGCTTCCAATCTGATGGCATTGCAGTGACACTCCAGCTACGGATGTGTGGGAGTGTGTGTGGGTCCTATTCAACTGCTGTAGCCATACCATACAAGTGAGTTGCTACAGTGTACAGCATTCCCAAATCCATTATGCATTATATACATGTTTGGCAGAGTAGGCCTATAGAGCAGTGACTGTAGTCCAAAACCTGTAGTCCAAAACAGAGTGAAGAAATGAACCAGTCCTTGACTCTGCAGCAGGGTATGATGATGAGGCCAGCCTCACTGCAGCAGGGAATGATGATGAGGCCAGCCTCACTGCAGCAGGGAATGATGATGAGGCCAGCCTCACTGCAGCAGGGAATGATGATGAGGCCAGCCTCACTGCAGCAGGGAATGATGATGAGGCCAGCCTCACTGCAGCAGGGAATGAGGATGAGGCCAGCCTCACTGCAGCAGGGAATGAGGATGAGGCCAGCCTCACTGCAGCAGGGAATGAGGATGAGGCCAGCCTCACTGCAGCAGGGTATGAGGATGAAGCCAGCCTCTCTGCTGCAGGGTATATGGATGAGGCCAGCCTCACTGCAGCAGGGAATGATGATGAGGCCAGCCTCTCTGCTGCAGGGTATATGGATGAGGCCAGCCTCACTGCAGCAGGGTATGAGGATGAAGCCAGCCTCTCTGCTGCAGGGTATATGGATGAGGCCAGCCTCACTGCAGCAGGGTATGAGGATGAAGCCAGCCTCTCTGCTGCAGGGTATATGGATGAGGCCAGCCTCACTGCAGCAGGGTATGAGGATGAAGCCAGCCTCTCTGCTGCAGGGTATATGGATGAGGCCAGCCTCACTGCAGCAGGGTATGATCTGTACAGCAGACTGACTGCATCTCTCCCTGTATCTGCTGCTTCTGCTACTAAGGCAGTGGAGAACCCAACACTTCACACCCAAATGTAACTATATAGGCCCTCTGTGTCCAATTCCCCTGTACTCACACACAGACCCTCACACACGTGCTTGTCCGCCCCTTTCCCCCCCTCTGCCAGTACACACTACACCCTCTGTCCACAGTCAATGACCTTTTCATGCCACCATGGAGGGACATTTCCTGCTCGATTCTTGATTTGCTTACTTGAATTCCTTGCTAAATTCCTCAGCCTAACACCCAAAGTTATTTTCATACTAACTCCAAGTTGCTTGGAGGTTGTTCTACTGGCAAACCCATTCTAAAATAATCTGTCTCCACAGAGCAGAGAGGAAGCCAGAAGATTGGTCAACTGCTCGGTCAGAGCTAATGCAACAGTCATTGTTAGATCTCTAGCGTTGATAATGTCTAGAGTAGTGGACATTGGGGCTTTGGACCTGGTATGTTAATCAAGACTAAATTCCTGAGAAACTGTTTGCATATTTCTATCTCTTTAAATCTCTACCTATGTCTATATCTATACCTGCACCTGTATCTGTAGTGGTGATATACTGTAGATGGCTGCCTGGGTTTTAAAGACTGGCTGAAATGGTGCTTTACTGTGGTAGAACACTAAACCATGACGAAAGGCTGGCTCGCTGACACCGTTTGTTTTCATGTCTTCACTGAGGGGTCTATGTTTGGTACGGGTCTTCCTGTTCAGTCTGACCTCCGAGCAGACCCCCGAGCCTGACCCTCTAGTGACCCTTCATAACAGCCCTCTGACCCCCCCTGTGAATCTCTTGTTGCAGCCAGGGGCTCCATTCTCTCTCTGTGAAGACCATTAGCTCTCTCCCTCTGTCTCAGGGCTCAGGACACTGTTGGCACCTGACCTACTGGTAGGAGTTACAGCCTGGCAGCTGTATTGTAATTTCCTGGAGTGAATCTGTCTGTCTGTCTCCTCAGGAGGACTGCGATAACTAGCAGTGTGGACTGAAGGTGCAAGGTTGTTGTGTACATTACATGACTTGGTGGTTGTGTACAGCAGCTATATGACTTGGGTTATTATGTATCATAGAACCAGGCTCCTGGCCTGCTAGACACCCCGATGAGCCCCAGTAAAATACAGCCATGTTGATCATATTAATGATACCTTAGCAGGAAGTAGCCTATTTCATCTCATCGTTTACCCAGAGGTCCAGAGTCATGATGAAATGCTCGATCATGTACACATGGTCTAATACTCCCGTATGTATTCATGGTACAGAATAGATGTGTTCTGTTTAATGGGAAATTCCCTGAGGACCTATTTAAGTGACCATCACCATGGAAAACCTTTAAACACGTGATCCTCAGAGTGTCTTTGTCCCACAGGGAGGATCGTGTTCCATGCTGCTTAGTGACGACACAGACTGTAAATCTGTATGACCACATCACTGGTATGCAGATGTCACAGTCAGATCTCATGGCTATAGTGGAGCATGGTGCTGCCTCTGATGCTGATGTGCCTAGCCTTGGGCGCCCAGGTTTCCAAGGTGACGTGAAAGCCTGTGACAGAGCCTACGTTGTGCCCTACTCAACACGACCCTGATGGTGGCAGACCAGGACTTCTTATCTATCTCTATAGGGAAAGTGATGTGACGCACAGGCTACGGCCCAAATGATAACCCTGGTCCCAGTTAGCAGCAGTCCTGCCTCTCCTACAGCCTGTGTGTCTAACCTGACAGCTGTCATGTGCAGACCAGCCCAGTCATAGAGCAGGCTAATGATTGACTACATACCTGATATCCAGTGTAACGATACACACAAGTCATATATTAACAGAACCAGGCTGGAAAACTCTCACTGCTCAGCTCAACTCAAAGGTCAATCACATTCCTGAGGGGAAATGCTCAAATAATTCCCCAATACAAAGTGGCACAAATCAAGTCAATAACAATGTATATAATTAACACATCTCAGTAACAGTTATTGAAATAAGGCTTTATTAAGAGTATTTATTAACTGAGGACTGTGATTGTGTCTGTTGAAAGTGAAGTCCAGAGCTCTGTTGATCTTTACATTAACCTCAGCTGGAGTGTGTGTTTGTATTTGTGTGTGTGTGTGCACTTGCGTGTGTGCGTGTGTGTTTGAAAATAAACATGGTGTTTTCATGGCAAATTCGTGTGGAATAATATGTTAGATGAGAGGTTATTGGTTGTGCCTCCTGGTGAGTCAGTAGCCTGTAATCAATGTTCCACTCGGTTTCCTCAGGTCACTGGGTTCATCCATTCTGCTGCCCTCCTCTGGTATTAATGTGTAACTGCACTACCACATGGAGTGTGTGTGTGTGCGCGTGTGTGTGTGTGTGTCTCCTCCTAGCCCTGTCTGTGTGATAGCTGTGGTTCTGGGACAGTTAACAGAGTCTGTTTGTCTGTCGGTAATTCATGATGATCTTTCTCCAGTTGTATTACACAGCTCATGGAAAACCAAATGACAGTGTTTGCTATGCTATCAAAGACAGGAGAATTACAGTATACAGGCTTACATTATGACAGGGAAACAGCATTGCCAGAAACAAACATTATATTACCTTGTGTACGCACACACACACACACACACACACACTGCTTATAATAGGTGACTGATTTACAGAGGGCTGCTGTCAAAGTGGAGCACATGCATGTCCATTAGCAGGAGGACAAGGTTACTAACTACATAGAACCCAGCTGTGTTACAGACTGCACTGGAGAGGGAGGGGGAGGAAAGGGATAGGGGGATAGTGGCATCTGATGAATCCCAGAGCAGACAGGACTGAGGATGGAAGGTAGGAGGGGAGAGAGAGGGAGAACAGAGAGAGAGAGACAGTCAGTAAGGCTGTTGTAGTGGTGGCAGCAGTAGCAGGAGGACAGCCAGGCTTGCGGTGGTGTGGTGTGGGGACCATCTCGCTCTCTCTGCCTGGAGTCTGTTTCCTCACCCTGTATCTGGACCCAGAGACCCACCAATGCCAACAGGTACCTCTCTACTCTCTCTCTCTCTCTCTACAGCCTGCCCTATACAGTACCTCTGCCACAGGTATTACACCTCTCTACTCTATATCTCTCTGGCCTCACACAGGTCTGTGGATTTGTCATGCTGATGTTCAGTTGAAGAAATCTGCTCTTTGTCTCGTAGACAAAAAACAACAGAAGGTAAAAAGGCTGTTTGATGTTATTGTTCCTCTGAGAGAAGAACTACTGAGTCATTAAGAAGCTAGTTCTTATGTCACTATTCTGGAACTTAGTCATCTGGTATGGGAGTGTTTCTATGTCCTCATGCTGAACTACTAAGATTCTCTTAATGTTAACAACTTACGCTCTGGATGCATCCCGAATGGAATCATATTCCCTACATAGTGCACTACTTTTGACCAAAGTCCTATGGGCCCTATATAGGGAATAGGGTGCCATTTGCGCCACATGGTCTGATTCCTGAACAGAGAGGAGGGGTGGTGTTGGTACACAGTGTGTTGAGAGGGGTGACAGACTTGTTGAAATGAAAAAGGAAATCTCCAAAAGCCAGAGTTGCTGTTTTTCTCTCCTCCATGAAGGGCCTCCAAGATAGCTGTCAAAACAACTTTAGCATGTGTGGGAAAATGGTCCTGGTCCAGCGCCTGGAAGTGTTTATGTAGAATTTGGGGCTGAGGTTGGGGGATGGACTGGAGCTGAGGGCTGGGGTTATAGAGCAGGCTGGGGTTTGGGGCTGAGGTTGGGGGATGGACTGGAGCTGAGGGCTGGGGTTATAGAGCAGGCTGGGGTTTGGGGCTGAGGATGGGGGATGGACTGGAGCTGAGGGCTGGGGTTATAGAGCAGGCTGGGGTTTGGGGCTGAGGTTGGGGGATGGACTGGAGCTGAGGGCTGGGGTTATAGAGCAGGCTGGGGTTTGGGGCTGAGGATGGGGGATGGACTGGAGCTGAGGGCTGGGGTTATAGAGCAGGCTGGGGTTTGGGGCTGAGGTTGGGGGATGGACTGGAGCTGAGGGCTGGGGTTATAGAGCAGGCTGGGGTTTGGGGCTGAGGTTGGGGGAAACACTGGAGCTGGGGGCTGGGGTTATAGAGCAGGCTGGGGTTTGGGGCTGAGGTTGGGGGATGGACTGGAGCTGAGGGCTGGGGTTATAGAGCAGGCTGGGGTTTGGGACTGAGGTTGGGGGATGGACTGGAGCTGAGGGCTGGGGTTATAGAGCAGGCTGGGGTTTGGGGCTGAGGTTGGGGGAAACACTGGAGCTGGGGGCTGGGGTTATAGAGCAGGCTGGGGTTTGGGGCTGAGGTTGGGGGAAACACTGGAGCTGGGGGCTGGGGTTATAGAGCAGGCTGGGGTTTGGGGCTGAGGTTGGGGGAAACACTGGAGCTGGGGGCTAAAGCTTGAGAGTGATCACTGTATGTCTTTCGTTAGAATGCATGGCGGATTGATTTGTGTTCTGTTTGGAGCTGCTGGCTGAGTGGGGCAGAGGTGTGAGGGGCTGTGGAGAGTGTAGAAGGACAGGATCTGTAGAGGTGTTTTCTCAGCCCTGCCTGGGGCCATGAGGTTTCCTGATACAGGCCTCTCTTCCAGGACGTGAGAAATGTGTTCATGTGGGTCAGGGTGAGGTTTAGATCTGGGCAGTACTATTGTCAGGAGTAGTGGGGAGACAGGAACACCACTACCCTGTGAGACCAGACCACTGCCCCATCCTTCTCTCAGCCAGGAACAGGTCTGTAAATCACAGTGGTGGCTGAAGAAATGGAAAGCCCTGGTATAGCTCTGAGATTAGGACCAGTCTTCACTGTGTAGCAGCACTGATTTAGAACATATGTGATGTCTGCCTTTTGAAAACAACTTGAAGTAACACCCCATGTCTTTAGCCCCCTGAGGAAACAACATCATTCTAGAAGGTTCACTGGGTTTAGACTAAAGGGGCAGCAGCCATGTAGGGAAGTCAGAGTCAGAAGGGGTTTTTACATCTCTGTGGGCACTGGATGTTTTGGTGCTGTTGTCATAGTAGACAGTGGTAGGTGTGTGAGTGACTGCCCAGGTATGTTGTTGTATGTGTCTTGTGTAGTTGAGACATAGTATGTGTCACTGTATTGTCTAAGGTAGTTATGGTTCTAACAGCATTGGAGGTCTGCTCTGTGCTGGGTGAAAGGGTTGGTGACTATGTTGGAAGATCGAGTCAGTTTAAGAGCTGTTATCCTGCGTGATGAAAGGCTGGTCTTTCTGGGTGATCTTCTGAGCTGTTCCACGGGGTGAATGCAGTGTTGCTACAGCTGTTCTTCTTTCAACTCCATACCAGAGTATGTTAGCGAAGCTGGAGTGGAGCGAGATTCCTAAAAGCTGGAGCGTCAGCCTTCTCGCCAGCTCCAATTTTGTCTCCAGTAGCACTCACCTCACCAGCTCAGAGGATGCCCAGCCCAGCATGCATTTGTAGTCTACTTGTGTGCTGCTATATCCCCTTGCTTTAGCTACTGTCATTGAGTTCACTAAATATTTTCATGAAGAAACTGATAAAACACACAGGTGCTAAATCAATGTGACAAAGATGAGGACCAAGAACAAGAGAGGGAGTGAGGTGATGTAGTGTCCAAAATTAAATAATCATTGTGGAATCTGAAAAGAAAGGTATCCTGAAGCATGATGGTGTACATACTACGTGCACATGCTAAAAGAAAAGAACGAGGTGGATAGATAACTAAGTGTGTCATTGTAGCAAAGTATTTATGAACTAAACATCAGATCTCTTAAATGTTGTGTTCATTTCTGTTATATTATCTACACAATAGGCCATAATTGATTTTGACTCTATAGGCCAGAATTGATTTTGACTCCATAGGCCATAATTGATTTGGACTCTATAGGCCATAATTGATTTGGACTCTATAGGCCATAATTGATTTGGACTCTATAGGCCATAATTGATTTGGACTCTATAGGCCATAATTGATTTGGACTCTATAGGCCTGGCATATTTCCACTGTCAATGAGCTTTCCATACTGATTTGGTTATTTTGCCTAAAATCCTACCTATAGGAACATAAAAACAACAACTCTGCATCTCTGCCTAGCCTGTCAAGAGCAGCCAAAAGGGTGTTAAACATCCCCAGTGGCTCTGCAAGTGTGGAGGGGATATATCTTTCTAGAATAGCCTTGAAATAATTGTATTCATATAGCCTAAATAATGTCTGGCTCCTGACCTATTTAGTGTTTATATGCTGTTTAATATGACATGTAGCCTATTTGAAATGATGTTCGATTCTTACATTTACCCTTTCATGTTTATGAAACGACTTTTCATTCAAATCATATGGTTTGGTTTCAATACTTCAAAACCAAATGGTAGAGCTAGGTAGTCAGAAAATAGATGGGTGTTGGTTGAATTGTGATTTTAATGACTAGAGCGAATTTGGTGGGGCTGTTTTTTCCCCCTGTTAGGTTGGAGCGGTTTTTAGCGGAGCTGTTGGAAAGGACAGGCTCTGTGAGCAATGAGCGGGATTTCCGACAGCTCAACTCTGCTCACATACTCTGCTCCATACATACAGTACAGGCCCTTCAGAGAAACTGACTTCTGACCCAGTTGGCAGGCTTCGGGCCTGGTATGCATCCCAAATGGTATCCTATTCCCTACATAATGCACTACTTTTAACCAGGGTCCGTAGGGCTTTGGTCAAAAGTATTGCACTATATACACGCTTAGAAAAATGGGTTCCTAAAGGGTTCTTTGGCTGTCCCCATAGGAGAACCCTTTTTGGTTCCAGGTAAAAATCCTTTTTGGTTCCATTAAGAACCCCATGTGGAAAGGGTTTTTACATGGACCGAAAAGGATTACCAAAATGGGTTCTTCAAAGGGTTCTGCTATAGGGATAACCAAATAACCCTTTTCGGATCTAGATTTTCTGATCATTTTCGGCTCTTTTTTTCTAACAGTTTGGGGAATAGGGTGCCATTTGGGACAAGACCAGGTCAACAACAGCAGCCTGCATCCTTCAGATTTGTAGCTCATGTCCTCCTGTTATCCTGCTGTTGACACTGACAATCAATAAGCTCTCTCTCTCTGTTTCTCTCTCTCTCACACCCTTTCACTGTCACTCACTCACTTATTCACTCACTCATTCACTCACTCACTGACTCTCTATCTCACTCCCACTCACTCTCTCGCCACACATGGTGTTGGGTAGATTAGCGAGTGAGTGGCAGTGGCACCTCCTGGTACGGTTGTGATAGAGGGTATTGTATGGGCTGTGGTATGGGGGCATGAGGGGGATATTGTGTGTAGTGATGGTGGAGAGGTCTTAGGATGTAGCCCTGAGGGTGGTAAGGGGACCATGATGGAGACATGGGGGGAGGTTAATTAAAACCTGAAATGGAAAAATAGACCCACGTTGTTCCCACGACACTGGCAGAGTGACTTGGGGGCTGAGCCTGAAGCCGGGGCTTGGAAGATGGTAGGGGGTATGGGGACGGGTGGGAGGGGACACAGGAGGAGGGTGAGGGCTACCGGCAGAACCTGCGGCTAGGCTATATTATTAATCCATCTACTGCCTCGCCAGCACTCTGCTAGGCTCTCACTGGACCTACTACTGCCTATTCCTGGTTCTGTGTGCAGTACAACTACCTAAGTACAACCAGTCACTCAGGCTCTCTCCATTGAGGCTACAGACTACTCTTTATAGACAATAATTGAAGCCTCACTTAGCTCTTCCTATTGTCCATGCACAATTGAACTCTGTTAGACATGGAAATGTGAGACAGGAGGAAATGTTGGCTTGTTTCAGACATGAGACATGTGAGGTTGTGGTTGACTAGAAGTTGCACACTGTTTCCTCCTGTCTGTCTGTCTGCCTCGGGCTGTTACTGTAAGGTAGTGTGATCATCATTGTGTGCAGCAGTAGTCTGTCTGTAACCAGGCTGCTGCCACTCCTGATGCCTTCTCCAGGGTAGTCAGACAGCAGGGGAGCAGTGCACCAAACTCGTGGTTTCATAGCCACAGCTCTCGCTCTCGCTCGCTCTCGCTCTCGCTCTCTATCATTTTTCTTTCTTTCTCTTTCTTTTCTTTCTTTCTTTCTTTCTTTCTTTCTTTCTTTTTTTCTTTCTTTCTTTCTTTCTTTTTTTCTTTCTTTCTTTCTTTCTTTCTTTCTTTCTTTCTTTCTCTCGTGCCATGTTAGACGCTGCCTGAGGATGCCAGTATGATTCATGGCTGCTGATTGTTGACGGTTTATGTCATGGTTTTATGTCATGCTTTGGTTTTCCCCACTTTAGCTGCCCACGCTTTTCCTTTCTGTCGATTTGCTGGAAAAACATCTGGACTCCAAGAAACCCCTCCCTCCCTCCCTCCCTCCCTCCCTCCCTCCCTCCCTCCCTCCCTCCCTCCCTCCCTCCCTCCCTCCCTCCCTCCCTCCCTCCCTCCCTCCCTCCCTCCCTCCCTCCCTCCCTCCCTCCCTCCCTCCCTCCCTCCCTCCCTCCCTCCCTCCCATTCCATCCTTCTCACTTACTCCCCCCTCTAAAGCAAACAATGTAAAGCTCTCTGGCCATGTGACAAGGAGGAGGTGGTAGATGGGTAAGATGGAAGGTCTGGGATGAGTAAAGGCTTCTCAAGCCACGGATCCAAACTATACTCTTTCTCATGTAGCGTTTGATTGTAGTGATGAGGTTTCATTGGGATTACATCTTTGGAGAGAAAAGTCCCACATTGCACACAGACATTAGTACACACGGCTCCTGTTGCTTGGCTCCTGGCATGATGTTCTCTGCCAAAAATGTGCTGAAAGAGATGTAGTGGGCAGAGCTGGGTAGGAGGGTACCGGGGGGTAGAGGAGGGGAAGAGGTGGTGTAGTGGAGGGATAAGGGGTACAAGGAGGGGAGAAGAGTGGGGAGTACCAGAAAGGGGTGGAGTTGGAGAGATATCAGGGGGTGGCCACATGGCTGTTTGGGGGTAGATGGAAAGAGAGAGGGAGAGAAGGGAGGTTTGGATGTGAGAGTGATCAGTAGAGATCAGTATCTCTGAGCAGCAGGCTGTGGTACTGGAGGGAGTCTAACGTTACTTACTGCTGCGTGAGAACAGGAGAAAGATGCCCAGAAACTCTGAAACGTCTTTAATACGTCTGTAGAACGTCTGTAGAACCACCGTATTGGAATGTGTACATCCTAATGACTGTATGATGAAGATAACCAGTGAGTAAACCACAATCTGTTTGTTACATCATTACGGAGTAATATTTATGATTGGACTAATATAGGGATAATTTATCTCTACTTCTTTAGAATTTAGACACGTCCAGTGTAGTGATTTGTATTTATTTTAACAAGGAGCATGTTTCTTTATATGATGTTATATAGGCGTTGATCTACGCACTTAACAGTTAACCAGTTAGCTTTGTTGTTGGCAGCCAGCCAGACAGGCTTAGGGTTAGGGTTATGGTTAGGGCTTGCACTAGCAGGTTCAGCTCAACCCTCCACCAGCCACTCTCCAAGTCTGCATCCCTATGGACCCTGGTCAAAAGTAGTGCACTATATTATAGGGATAGGGTGCCACTTCAGACTCACACAGACCAAGTGTGCCATCGCTTCCCCTTAGGACACTAGCTATCTGCCCGTAGATCTGCAGTTCGTTCCATAACAAAATGTTCCTACTGCACTGACTGTGTCCCAAAAAGCTCTGTATGGACTATATATTCAATAGGGAAAGTAGTGCACTATATAGGGAATAAAGTGGCATTTGGGACACTGCCAGGGAATGTTCCTATAAAGGGAATGATGTTGCGTAAGGAGAGGAAGTCGTATCCCCTGTAGGGATAGGTTAGTCGGCCACACACAAGCACACCCTCACCTTAGTAACAAACGTACTGCTGGTGGCATTTTGGACCTTTGTCCCTCCACCGTGCTGGGTTTCATGTCATTGTTGCGATGCAACATTACACTGTACACAGTTTTACAGACATGGTTGTGTAGTAACAAGCAGTTCCCGCCCTGACTCGTTGCCAGACCAGGGTTACATCCCAAATGGCACCATATTCCCTGTATAGTGCACTACATTTGATGGGCCCTGGTCAAAAGTAGAGCAAAATACATGGAATAGGGTGCCATTTGGGACGCAGACCAGCCTTTTCTCCCTGGAGAAAGTACGTCGGAACGTCGGTTGGAACAGAATGTCTCGAGATTCTGTTACAGAATGCCCAGGACAGGACAGTGGAATTCCCAGATCGTATTCCCTGTTCTGTTGCCAACAGTCCCACCTCCGGTGAGAATGGAGATGGAGGCACTCTCACCATGTGGTGCAGTAGAACAATATGGCTCTACTGTACTCAATACAATGTACAACTGGCAGGACAGGCTAGTCGGAAGAGGGAGGAAGACCTGAACTCTACTCTACTCAATACAATGTACAACTAGCAGGACAGGCTAGTCGGAAGAGAGAGGAAGACCTGAACTCTACTGTACTCAATACAATGTACAACTGGCAGGACAGGCTAGTCGGAAGAGGGAGGAAGACCTGAACTCTACTCTACTCAATACAATGTACAACTAGCAGGACAGGCTAGTCGGAAGAGAGAGGAAGACCTGAACTCTACTGTACTCAATACAATGTACAACTGGCAGGACAGGCTAGTCGGAAGAGGGAGGAAGACCTGAACTCTACTCTACTCAATACAATGTACAACTAGCAGGACAGGCTAGTCGGAAGAGAGAGGAAGACCTGAACTCTACTGTACTCAATACAATGTACAACTGGCAGGACAGGCTAGTCAGAAGAGAGAGGAAGACCTGAACTCTACTGTGCTCAATACAATGTACAACTGGCAGGACAGGCTAGTCAGAAGAGAGAGGAAGACCTGAACTCTACTGTACTCAATACAATGTACAACTGGCAGGACAGGCTAGTCAGAAGAGAGAGGAAGACCTGAACTCACAGAAAGTCTTAGTAGCATCAGTGGTTACAGAAGTGAAAGAACTATCTTAAGACTAGTGACAGTGACTGGAGGTTTTCCTTTTCTATCATGTATCCTTACAACACTGCACTCAACGACTTGTACTGAGATAGAGTTGAGCACGCGGCTACTTATTTCCACTAAGAACTGTCTAGTTGGCCAGGTTAGTGTCAGTTATCTATGGAAGATTTCCCATGTTGACTCAACCTGTGATGTGACCCTGTTATGGAGGCCGTTGGAGTAAACCGGGATCTGACGTGGGCGTAGAGGTAAACATGGACGTTGTCATCCAAGGACACTCTCTACATCCCAAATAGTACCCTAAACCCTTTATAGTGCACTACTTCTGACCAGTTCTATATGGAATCATAGAGCTCGGGTCAAAAGTGCTCTAAAATATAGGGAATAGGGTGGCATTTGGTGCATACCCTCTCCCTCTGGGAACTGCTAATATTTATTCAATTGGTGGTCAGACTTGTCTGTCTATGGACCAAAGTCCCTAGTCACTGACATGTGGACACAGCGCTGTAATGATACAGGTTAGACACAACACAGGTGAGTCACAGAGAAGATGGTCACTGTGTTGGAGAGAGGGGGTGGGGTACAGTATAGCCACAGGCCGGGGTCTGGAGAAAGGTGGGGTAGAGACAGGACAGATGAAGTTACAGTGAAAGGTTATCTCTGTCACAGACAGTTCTATATGGAGACCCAGGTGGGATGAACTGTGATAAATGACTAGTGCGTCACGGAGCGTCAGACAAAGACGGGCGGGAACAGACATGCTGGGATACCTCTTTTGAGTGGAGTGGTCCTCTGTCCTCTTTATTCACACTAGACATATTGTTGAGGTGACTGTCGAGGGATATGGGCTGAAGGATGTTCCTATTGTGTTGATCTGCTGTGATATTAACACTAGCTAGTCCTTCTACACACCAACTTGCCTGGAGTATACTGCTTCAATGCACTAGGCTATTGTCGCAGCTTCACTGTGGAGTTGGGATCATATTGGAACAGGAGGACAGGTTTGGTATCTGAATAGACTTCTATAACAGACCTGTCTGTAGTGCCAGTTCCGGGTAGGTGAGAATATTTTCATTCATAGTAGATGAGAGCGAATTGGAAAGTGTTTTTGAATTTTACTCCATGTTTCTCCATGTTTGCTATAGTAGCCTATCGATTCTATTGTGTGTGTGTGTGTGTGAGAGGAGAGGAGAGGAGAGGATCACAACTAGGGGTCACCTGTAGGGGACAGGGTTAGGCTTATTACAGGACAGCTGCTCTCTAGTACAGGACAGCTGCTCTGTCAGGAGGCTGGCTGGATACTTAAATTAAACATTGTCATGTGAAACAAGAAGGGCCTTCCTCGAACTGCTGCCACAAAGTTGGAAGCACTGAATCATCTAGAATGTCATGGTATGCTGTAGCGTACACTGGAACGCTACGGAACTAAGGGGCCTAGCCCGAACCATGAAAAACAGCCTCAGGCTATTATTGCTCCTCCACCAAACTTTACAGTTGGCACTATGCATTCGGACAGGTAGCGTTCTCCTGGCATCCGCCAAACCCAGATTCGTCCGTCAGGTCTGCCAGATGGTGAAGCGTGATTCATCACTCTAGAGAACATGTTTCCACTGCTCCAGAGTCCAATGGTAGCGAGCTTTACACCACTCCAGCCGATGCTTGGCATTGCGCATGGTGATCTTAGGCTTGTGTGCGGCTGCTCGGGCATGGAAACCCATTTCATGAAGCTTCTGACAAAAAGTTATTGTGCTGACGTTGCTTCCAGAGACAGTTTGGAACTCGTTAGTGAGTGTTGCAACCGAGGACAGGCGATTTTTACGCGGTTCAGCACTCTGCTGTCCTGTTCTGTGAGCTTGTGTGGCCTACCACTTCACGGTTGATCCTTTGTTGCTCCTAGACATTTCACAATAACAGCACTTACAGTTGACCGGAGCAGCTCTAGTAGGGCAGAAATTTGGCACCAACTGACTTGTTGGAAAGGGGGCATCCTATGACGGTGCCATGTTGTCACTGAGCTCTTCAGTAAGGTGATTCTACTGCCAATGTTTGTCTATGGAGATTGCATGGCGGTGTGCTCAATTGTATAGACCTGTCAGCAACAGGTGTGGCTGAAATAGCCAAATCTACTAATTTGAATTGGTGTCCACATACACTATATAAAGGTATCTAGAGAACATAAGACCGTCAGTCCAGGACAGTTTGATCTGCTGCCTATGCTTTGCTACGATACCTATATTTAGCATGATTTGTAGATTTCTTCTGTTTGACAAGTCTAATATTTTGTAAAACTGAGATAAACACACAACCAAAATGCAATGTTGAGACGATAAAAATAATAGATATGACTTTTAAGGTGCAGTTTTATAAATGTATATCCCATGTCTTCCTGTCCTGATCCCTCTGCTGTCCAGCAGTGTATCCTGACTTGTATTTCTGCCGCCCCTCACAGAGCTCTGTGGTCAGGTTATAGCCCTATAATCCAAGCTAGAAGCGTTAAATGACTATCTGAGGTCTGGTCTCTAAGCTTCTAAGGTTTTATGTCGGTCTAACTGAGGGACCAACTATTTATGACCTCAGTACTAGTTGACGTTTTATTGTCACATTCAGTACAGTGAAATGGTTCTTGCATACTATCTAACAGCTTTATGGTTTCAATCTCAACTCTGCTTCTGTTTTTTGTTCTTACAAGAGAACAACCATCTATGGTGAGTGCATAAAAGTTCAATTGTTTAGTGAATGCCCCCTACCCACCACTCTGTGTTGGACATACTGTTTATTTCTGTTACTCTGACTGACAAGACATGTTTTCTTCTTCTGTTTCAGAACTCGAGGCAAAGGAGGCGTGTGATTGGCTACGAGCGGCAGGATTCCCCCAATACGCTCAGCTCTTTGAAGGTAGTTAACTCAATCAGCCAATAACACACCATAACAATACAACACTGGTACACACACAAACACACACACACACACACACACACACACACACACACACACACATTTGACTGTCAGCTCCCCTCTCCAGTCATGTATTATTGTGGGAGAGAATGTTTTGATCATAACAGACACACTATAATAAGGTAATAAAGTCATAATAGACCAACGTAACCTCTGTTGTGAAATGAGCCACTGTTTGATATAGAGTTTCTATATGAGGAGCGAATTATCTGGCATAGTCTGTCTTCCTCTTACACTGCCCTGCCCCCCCTGTCCTGTCCTCTCCGCTCATGTCCTCTCCCCTCCTCTCCGCTCATGTCCTCTCCTCTCATGTCCTCTCCTCTCCGCTCATGTCCTCTCCGCTCATGTCCTCTCCGCTCATGTCCTCTCCGCTTATGTCCTCTCCCCTCCTCTCCGCTCATGTCCTCTCCGCTCATGTCCTCTCCCCTCCTCTCCGCTCATGTCCTCTCCGCTCATGTCCTCTCCGCTCATGTCCTCTCCCCTCCTCTCCGCTCATGTCCTCTCCGCTCATGTCCTCTCCTCTCCGCTCATATCCTCTCCGCTCATGTCCTCTCCTCTCCTCTCCGCTCATGTCCTCTCCGCTCATGTCCTCTCCGCTCATGTCCTCTCCGCTCATGTCCTCTCCGCTCATGTCCTCTCCGCTCATGTCCTCTCCTCTCCGCTCATGTCCTCTCCTCTCCGCTCATGTCCTCTCCGCTCTGCTCATGTCCGCTCCGCTCATGTCCTCTCCGCTCATGTCCTCTCCTCTCATCTCATGTCCTCTCCTCTCATGTCCTCTCCTCTCCCATCCTCTCATGTCCTCTCCCATCCTCTCATGTCCTCTCCCCTCATTTCCTTTCCTCTCACGGAGCGAGGGAAGAGAGAAGTGATAGAGAGACAGGGGGCTGCAGAAAGAGAGACTCGGCTGGGCTTTGGTCTGGATAGTTCCTGGCTAGAGTTACGACCCAAACATGTCCAGCACACTAAAACAAAGAGGTCATGAGAACGTTTTATCATCATGGTTTAGAAGCAGCCAGCTCTCCTCATCACTACTGCGGTTGGATCAGTGTGTATGGAAAGAAGTGCTATCCACATGTTGTCCCACTGTATTCAGCTGTATTCAGCTCCATACAGCCTGCTCACTAAAGGAAACAACGTTTTCCAAGACTGTAGTGTTTCAATTCAGGTGAAGCTGTTGTATTGAGGTAGACACTGATGAGTAGACGTGAATATTGAGTATAAAAGAACTGCATTTTGAAACCATTTCCAAATTCCTGCCGGCTGCGGCTCCCAGCACCCAGACCTGTCTGAGTGTATTCTGATATCTGTGTTTCTCCTTATGTGACAGACGTTACGCTACCTTGCTTTCATAAAACAGTTAATGGTACCACATGAATGCAGTGGAATGTAATATGGAGGGTCTGGAGTGAATCTGTGGTTGCGTCCCAAATGGCACCCTATTGCCTACATAGTGGACTATGGGCCCTGGTCAAAAGTAGTACACTACGTGGGCAATGAGGTGCCATTTGGGACGCAGCTGTGTGTTACATAACAGGAGGCCAATACCCAGAGACAGACGTAATGCTGCTACTGCTCAACGTCTCAGCGCCGTTATTTGGGCAAACCCTGTCTCTCTTCATTACCACTCTCTCTCTCTCTCTCTCAGCCTGGTGACTCCTCTCTCTCTCTCTCTCTCTCTCTCTCTCTCTCTCTCTCTCTCTCTCGCCCGCCCCTGGATAGCTCTCTGGAAACAATGTGCTTTCCTTCTCAGAGCTCTTCTGTTTAACTTCCTGAGTTAAAAAGTGCCACGTGTTTCCAGCCTTGCTGCCCTATTAAGGAGCTAGATAACTACCGAGGAGAAATGTTTTTATCTTTAATCTGAGAGCAGAGTTTAATCTGTTAATCTGTTTCCTCCTCCTCAGACTCTCAGTTCCCCATCGATATCTCTCCTGTGAAGAAAGACCATGACTTTCTGGACAACGACCTGGTGGAACCTCTCTGCAGGTGAGTGGATTAAACCTGGTTGGATTTTCCATACGGCTTAAATACCGATTGCAGTGTCATTCAGTTGACATTGAATGTGTGAGATTGTATGCCAGTCAATAAGGTAACACCAGAGAGAGCTGAGTGTTTGAGCCTCAGGGACGTGAAATGGATCTACATCGCTTAAACTGACAGAGCGATAATCACTTGTGAACAACAAGCACGTCACTCACGCATCTAGGAGTCCTTTACTAAACAGACGTCACAGAAAAAAACAGCAACACAACAGATTAGCCCAAATCAAATCAAATCAAATATTATTTGTCACATACACATGGTTAGCAGATGTTAATGCGAGTGTAGCGAAATGCTTGTGCTTCTAGTTCCGACAATGCAGTAATAACCAACGAGTAATCTAGCTAACAATTCTAAAACTACTACCTTATACACACAAGTGTAAAGGGATAAAGAATATGTACAAAAAGATATATGAATGAGTGATGGTGCAGAGCGGCAGAGGCAAGATGCAGTAGATGGTATCGAGTACAGTATATACATATGAGATGAGTATGTAAACAAAGTGGCATAGTTTAAAGTGGCTAGTGATACATGTATTTCATGTAGATGATATAGAGTACAGTATATACGTATACCCTACATTATTTATCTCATATGTATGTAAACATTATATTAAGTAGCATTGTTTAAAGTGGCTAGTGATATATTTTACATCAATTCCCATTATTAAAGTGGCTGGAGTTGAGTCAGTGTGTTGGCAGCAGCCACTCAATGTTAGTGGTGGCTGTTTAACAGTCTGATGGCCTTGAGATAGAAGCTGTTTTTCAGTCTCTCTGTCCCAGCTTTGATGCACCTGTACTGACCTCGCCTTCTGGATGATAGCGGGGTGAACAGGCAGTGGCTCTGGTGGTTGTTGTCCTTGATGATCTTTATGGCCTTCCTGTGACATCGGGTGGTGTAGGTGTCCTGGAGGGCAGGTAGTTTGCCCCCGGTGATGCGTTGTGCAGACCTCACTACCCTCTGGAGAGCCTTACGGTTGTGGGCGGAGCAGTTGCCGTACCAGGCGGTGATACAGCCCGCCAGGATGCTCTCGATTGTGCATCTGTAGAAGTTTGTGAGTGCTTTTGGTGACAAGCCAAATTTCTTCAGCCTCCTGAGGTTGAAGAGGCGCTGCTGCGCCTTCTTCACGATGCTGTCTGTGTGGGGGGACCAATTCAGTTTGTCTGTGATGTGTACGCCGAGGAACTTAACTTACTACCCTCTCCACTACTGTTCCATCAATGTGGAACAGACCAGAGGGGTATACTGCAAAGTAAGATCAATGCGTTAGCCAGCTAGCTTAAATATAGTAAAATAACTTTAGTTTATGGTAAGATAAAATTGAAATAGGCATTGTCTAATTGACTCATGAACCAGAAAATCAATAGTTATGTCTGTGCCCATTTTAACCTGCTTCTGTCTGGCAAGACTAGTCGTCAAGCTCAACCTCACCATTGTTTCCCCTCTGCTATGCCAAGACATTAACTGTCTCTGATTGGGTTCAAAACAGCCCTTTAGTTCCCCATGTTGCCCTATATTGCTATGGAAACTTTCCCCAGAGACGGTCAGCAGGGAGAAGGTCTGCGTCTGAAATGGCACCCTATTCCTTATATAGTGCACTACTTTTGTCCAGGGCCCATAGGAATTTGTCGAAATAGTGCACTACAAAGGGAATATGGTGCTATTTGGGATGAAACCAAGGTAGGAGGAGGGAAGGGCTGCCTTCACAACCTAACACACTGTGACGCTAAACAACACTTAAGCAACTCATCTGCATTCCAAACTAGCCCTGGAGACAATGCCTCCCAGCTCCCACCTCCCTGTGACTCTGTCTCCCTGTGAGTGTCACCCCCATACACCATCCCTGACTCTTCTTTATGGTCACCTGGAGCCAGGGGAGACTGGTAAACATGCTGTTTGCCTGTCACTGTGTGGTGAGCAGAGTAACACTTCCTGCCTTCACACTGACCATGGAGCTGAGAGGAACAGATAGATACAGTATGTCACACTCTCCACTGCTGTTTTCTCTTTGATCCCTGGTTATTCAGGCTCTATTATGCTCTATAGTCAAAGCTTTTTAGTCTTGAGAAGTTAGGGGCCCTCAACACTCTCTATAGGCTCTACACGCTCCAACAGCTTCTGTAAGGGCCATGGGAACTACCCTGACATGGCAACCTATTCCCTATAGTGCCATACATTTAACTAGAGCTCTATGGGCCCTTGTCAAAGTAGTGTACTATATAGGGAAAAGGGTACCATTTGGGACAGAGATCTCCAGCCCTACTGTATCCTGGTGGCTCCAGTGTAGCAGGAGGAGGCTAGCCTCGTCTAACTCTGCTACATCTGGGAAAGGGAAAGGTGGATACATAGTTGTACAACTGAATGCATTCAACTGAAATGTGTCTTCCGCATTTAACCCAACCCCTCTGAATCAGTGAGGTGCGAAGGCCTGCCTTAATTGACATGCACGTCTTGGGCTTTTCACTGTCACTGAATCCACATGAACCCTGCATGGGACAGCATCGGGAGTGGTAAAACATTACGACTATCACACCACAAATCTTCCATCGAGCACTATTTTGTCCTTTTTCCGTGGGATTGGTTAGGAATGTGTTATGTTTTCCTCTGTAGTTGTTGTCGTTGTTGCTTTAGGCAGGGCAGCTTGTTGGCCTGATTGTCTCTGCCTTATTTACCTCTACAATAGGCCAGCCTGCCCTACTGTCAGCTAGCTAGCTGTCCCACAGGCCCATACTCCCTTACTCTCAGCCAGACTAGCTGTCACACAGGCTCCTAATTCCCCTACTCTCAGCCAGAGTAGCTGTCCCACAGGCTCCTAATCCCCTACTCTCAGCCAGACTAGCTGTCCCACAGGCTCCTACTCCCCTACTCTCAGCCAGACTAGCTGTCCCACAGGCTCCTACTCCCCTACTCTCAGCCAGACTAGCTGTCCCACAGGCCCTTACTCTCCTACTCTCAGTCAGTCTAGCTGTCCCACAGGCTCCTACTCCCCTACTCTCAGCCAGACTAGCTGTCCCACAGGCTCCTACTCCCCTACTCTCAGCTAGCTAGCTGTCCCACAGGCCCCTACTCTCAGCCAGCAAGCTGTCTCACAGCCCCCTACTCCCTTACTCTCAGCCAGACTAGCTGTCTATACAGGCCCATACTCCCTTACTCTCAGCCAGACTAGCTGTCCCACAGGCCCATACTCCCTTACTCTCAGCCAGACTAGCTGTCCCACAAGCTCCTAATTCCCCTACTCTCAGCCACACTAGCTGTCCCACAGGCTCCTACTCCCCTACTCTCAGCCAGACTAGCTGTCCCACTGGCTCCTACTCCCCTACTCTCAGCCAGACTAGCTGTCCCACAGGCTCCTACTCCCCTACTCTCAGCCAGACTAGCTGTCCCACAGACCCCTACTCCCCTACTCTCAGTCAGACTAGCTGTCCCACAGGCCCTTACTCTCCTACTGTTTGTGAGATATATTGTAAATTCCCATTGTTACATTAGCAATTTGTGGGTGAGATTGAATTGAAACCAACTTGAACAGTTATGGAGCTGGTTATCCCCAATAATATCAACATTAACTTAGTTTCCTTTGTGTTTATGAATTCTACTGGATAGAAGGAGAGAGTGACTAAGAGGGAGCATGAACAAGAAGTCTGTGTGCAGCTGAGGAAGCAACATAGACTAGTCCGTTAGGTGTTGCTGGAGAATTTCTGTGAACCACAGGCGAATAGACTAATGACTACCACAGCAGGCTACCCTCAGCCCTTCGGGACCTCAGCAGTCTTCACCAATTAGGTCCCTGTCAGGGAGAGAGAGGCCAAAAGCAGACAGACAGGCAGGAAGATAGAGGCCAGAGCATCTGCCCATTAAGCTATTAGCCACAGTTAGCAGGCATGATTAGGTTTGGACTGTCCTGGCTGTGTAGTCGTCAGCCCCACAGTCATTTAGCTCCTGGACTGGAAAACAGATCGAACTACACTGGCTGACTGTGTCTATTCCTGGTGACTTCTCTCGGAGAAAAGGATGAACTCTGATGTTATTGTTTACATCCATTTGGCTTGTTTCTCTTCCAGGCGACTCAACACCTTGAACAAGTGTGCCTCTATGAAACTAGATGTCAACCTCCCTAAGAAAAAGGTAAGTCGAGGTTTTAATTATTATTATAGTATTCTATATTATGACCGCTATGATCCTGTTCAGTGATAAATGTATAACAGCTTTAGTCAAAGGATATTATGTATACCTTTCTAAGGTATTATGGTAATAAATATTGAAGATATTGGCCAACACAAAACTACTCCTCCTCTTAGCCCTCTATCCTTTCATCCCTCTATCCTTTCATCCTTCCATCCCTCTATCCTTCCATTCCTCTATCCTTCCATTCCTCTATCCTTCCATCCCTCTATCCTTTCATCCCTCTATCCTTTCATCCTTCCATTCCTCTATCCTTCCATTCCTCTATCCTTCCATCCCTCTATCCTTCCATCCCTCTATCCTTCCATCCCTCTATCCTTCCATCCCTCTATCCTTCCATCCCTCTATCCTTCCATCCCTCTATCCTTCCATCCCTCTATCCTTCCATCCCTCTAACTCAGATCCTGTGATATGTGAGATCTGTCCATTGTTGTATTCCCTAAAGGCAGTACTACTTCTGACCAGTGCCCTGATCAAAAGAAGTGTAGTATAAGGAATAGGGTGCCATTTGGGATGCACCCATCACCTCTTCCTTCAGTGTGGAGGGAAGCCCCTCTATGCTTCAGGATGTTTCCTATTGGTTTATTTATGGCTGTAGAACCAGATAAGTGCTGTTATATCGTCATGATTATGTGATCGATATAGAACTGTAATGTGATTATAACTGAACAGACACATCCTCTGGCTCCGTTTTTTACTGTTTGGAAAAAAACGCAAATGACATTTGCCTCGCCTTCCTGGAGCAGATACAGATACAGACAGGCTGTGATGTCACACCCTCACAGATCTCACAATCAAAATATCTAGATACAGCTGTCCCATCAGCTTATAACTACAACCAATCAGTCGGATTGTATCTTGTTACCATGTGTTGATAACGGTGTACTGACAGCGCTATGGGTCTTCTCCCTTCCTGTGTGTCCAGAGGGAAGACTCAGATGAGTGTGTTTATGTAACTGTTAACAGGTTTAGATTTCTACCTGACTAGGTGATCATGTGTTGATAATTGATTTTGTGTTGTCTTCCTGTGTATTCAGAGTGAAGACTCTGATGAGGAGGACCTGTTTGCCATCAGTGACAGATGGACGTTTGAGTGTACGAGCCGCCGCTGGTCCAGACTAAAGGGGGAGGGGCATAGTCCCAGGGAGGGGGAGGGACAGGGCCTGCAGACCACCACCAGTAGCGAGAGTGTTCTAACTGACCTCAGCGAACCAGAAGTCTCATCTCTCCACAGTGAGAGCAGTGGGGGGAGTGGCCACCAGGCTGTGAGCACAGAGGACTCCGACAGCTCTAACCGGAACTACTACGACTCTGCAGCGATGCCTGAACCTGACTCCACCTCCCTTACCCTACCACACCTCCCTAAGCACCTCCCCTACTACGGCTCGCTGCCCGCCAAAAACAGCCGCGCCGGACGGACCCGAGCCAAGGACTTCCTCCACCGCATGGAGACACTACGTTCCCGGGGCACGCTGGGTAGGGGGCATTGCAAGAAGCTGGTGATCAGCGCTCCGGTACTGCAGACAGAGCCACAGGCCCTGAAGACGCTGCGCTGCGTGGAGATCACCAATGGGGACCGGTCGGGGGCGGAGGTAACCACTGGGGGACCTATCCTAGGGCTAACCCCCCAGTGCCCCTCCAGCAGCGAGGGCAGCCACTCCAGCGGCAGCACTGTCTCATCCCCCAGTCTGCAGGAGAGGAAGCCCCACTCCCAGCGGACGGACCGGTCCGACGCCAAGCGCAGTGGCATGTATCTGGAGGACTTGGCCGTGTTCTCCAGCCTGCAGCGGATCGGTGGCGTGGCCCAGGGGAAGAGGGGTGTGGCCGAACACAATCAGCGTAACGAGTTCCGCTCCTACGAGAACCTGGTGGTCCACATCCCCAAAGACCACAAGCCTGGCACCTTCCCCAAGGCCCTGTCCATAGAGAGCCTATCCCCCATCCTGGGGGCCTCTGTCCCCCGCCACAGCGACCACGTCAACCCCCTGGAGCCCCAGTCCAACCCCCACCCTACCTATAACCCGAGGGAGTTCTACCACCGTCCGCTCACCCAGTTCTGCCCACGGGGCAGTAGGATCAGTGTGTACGACAACGTCCCTGGGTCTCACCTCTATGCCTCTACTGGAGACCTGCTGGACATGGAGAAGGAAGACCTGTTCCCCCACCTGGATGACATCCTGCAGCACGTCAACGGCCTGCAGCAGATAGTGGACCGCTGGTCCAAGAACATTCTGCCCTCTGCAGGCCTGGACGGACAGGGGATCCAGCCTGCAGGTCTGAAGTCATCCAGCCAGATCACGCTGGACTTTGAGGGGACGTCTGTTCTGGAGGTACAGAGCACATCCAGTGACGGGGACAGAGACGCCGTGTCCCTCATTGAGACTCACTGTACAGGACATAGAGAGAGGAGGGACTCGGGGGTGGGGGCATCACTAACCAGACCCAACCGGTAAGAATCATAGTCCTCAAATTATTATTAACATCTCAGTTTTTAGTTCCTTGTAGAAATCCTTATCCTGTCGTTATTTCCGTACTGACAGTGCTGAATACTTACTCAAAACGTCCGCCTTTTAGAGGTGAAGTCTAGTGAATGATTTGTGGCCAGTTTCAGTAGTTTGATACATTTACAAATCTTCAAGTTGACATCATTGTCCAAGCTTGCATCCCAAATGGCACTCTATTCACTACATAATGCACCTTTTCCCTGCATACTTTCCTATGGGGATCTGGTCAAAAGTAGTGCACTATATAGGGAATAATGTGCAATTTGGAATGTATACTAACTGTTGTCCTCTCTTTCTCTGGCATTAGTCTGCGATGGCCCAGCTTCCAGATGTCCAACCGGCTCAGCCACTCAGTGGCCTCGCTCCAGATCACCAACCAATCAGCAGGCCAGCTCAGCCTGCTGCAGAAGTTCTCTCTCCTCCGCCTCACTGCCATCATGGAGAAATACTCCATGTCCAACAAACAGGGATGGACCTGGTGAGCACTATCAATCATTCAAGCTAAGCCTGTCAAGGCTGCACCCTATTCCTGTGTGTGAGTATACATGGGACTCATCCTGTGTGTGTGTGAGTAGACATGGGACTCATCCTGTATGTGTGTGAGTAGACATGGGACTCATCCTGTATGTGTGTGAGTAGACATGGGACTCATCCTGTATGTGTGTGAGTAGACATGGGACTCATCCTGTATGTTTGTGAGTAGACATGGGACTCATCCTGTGTGTGTGAGTAGACATGGGACTCATCCTGTGTGTGTGAGTAGACATGGGACTCATCCTGTGTGTGTGAGTAGACATGGGACTCATCCTGTATGTGTGTGAGTAGACATGGGACTCATCCTGTGTGTGTGAGTAGACATGGGACTCATCCTGTGTGTGTGAGTAGACATGGGACTCATCCTGTATGTGTGTGTGAGTAGACATGGGACTCATCCTGTATGTGTGTGAGTAGACATGGGACTCATCCTGTGTGTGTGTGAGTAGACATGGGACTCATCCTGTGTGTGTGTGAGTAGACATGGGACTCATCCTGTGTGTGTGTGAGTAGACATGGGACTCATCCTGTGTGTGTGTGAGTAGACATGGGACTCATCCTGTGTGTGTGTGAGTAGACATGGGACTCATCCTGTATGTGTGTGAGTAGACATGGGACTCATCCTGTGTGTGTGAGTAGACATGGGACTCATCCTGTGTGTGTGAGTAGACATGGGACTCATCCTGTGTGTGTGAGTAGACATGGGACTCATCCTGTGTGTGTGAGTAGACATGGGACTCATCCTGTATGTGTGTGAGTAGACATGGGACTCATCCTGTATGTGTGTGAGTAGACATGGGACTCATCCTGTGTGTGTGAGTAGACATGGGACTCATCCTGTATGTGTGTGAGTAGACATGGGACTCATCCTGTGTGTGTGAGTAGACATGGGACTCATCCTGTGTTGTCTCTCTGTCAGGTCAGTTCCAAAGTTCATGAAGAGGATGAAGGTTCCAGACTACAAGGACAAGAATGTGTTTGGTGTTCCTCTGATCGTTCACGTCCAGCGCTCTGGTCAGCCCCTCCCCCTCAGCCTGCAGCAGGCCCTCCGATATCTCAGGAGCCAGTGTCTAGACCAGGTAGACTGTCAGTAGACTGTAGACGGTCAGTCTCTCTCTCCGTAGAACCGGTCAGTCTGTCAGTGTCTAGACCAGGTCTGTCTGTCTGTCTAAATGTTCTGCTCTACTCCATCTGTAGGTGGGTCTGTTCCGTAAGTCTGGTGTGAAGTCTCGTATCCAGGCGCTGAGGCAGATGAATGAGTCGTCTCCTGATGATGTCAGCTACGAGGACCAGTCAGCGTACGACGTAGCAGACATGGTTAAACAGTTCTTCAGAGACCTGCCTGAACCTCTACTGACCAGCAAGCTGGGAGAGACCTTCCTACACATCTACCAGTGTAAGGACTGATACACACACACACACGCGCGCGCCACGCACACAGACAGACAGACACACAGACAGACACACAGACACACACACACACAGACACACACACAGACACACACACAGACACACAGACAGATCATACTACAGTATCTCTCGCATGGTTGGAAATTTCAACCACTATTTCTGTCTCACTCTTATTCCCTCTCTCTCCTCTCTTCTCCTCTCCTGTCCTCTCCTCCTTCTATTCCTCCCTCCCTCAATCGATTCCTCCCTCTCCTCCCTCCAGATGTTCCTAAGGACCAGCGGTTGCAGGCTGTGCAGACGGCCATCATGCTGATGTCAGACGAGAACAGGGAGGTGCTCCAGATGCTGCTCTGCTTCCTGTCTGATGTTACTTCCTCTGTGGAGGAGAACCAGATGACTCCCATGAACATCGCTGTGTGTCTGGCCCCGTCCCTGTTCCACCTCAACATCCTGAAGAAAGACAACCTCTCACCCAGGTACACACACACACACAAACATCACCTGATCAGCCCTAAAGTAAGACCAAACGAGGCACCATGGACTGTTCCTCCAGCAGTGTGTATAATAGACTGATACAACTATAACCCACTGGGTCTTGTATTTCGGTCACCTTGCTGTGCTCTATAATAAATAATGATCCTATATACAGTATGCCCTCCTTTTAGACTCGCCAGTGATGATGTCCTCCTAACTAGGTCTCTATGAAGACTGATGTTAACCAGGGGGAGTCTGGCTCAGGCATCAGGGGTCAACTACAGTGGAATAACTAACTACAGTAGACTGGCTATTTGGTTCTGGCCTGTTTTTATTAAGAAGGTTCTGGAGTTCCAGGGTACTCTTTAAAACAGTGTTTTATGACATCACGCTGTGTACAAACAGAAACCTCTCATTTAACTAACTGGTGGAAGTGATTCTTTAAGGATTACAGGATCAAAGGGACAGCATGCAGAGAGAGATGTTGAGATGACTGGGGGGAGGGAGAGGATGGAAGAGGATGGGAGGGAGGAGAGGGAGAGGATGGAAGAGGATGGGAGGGAGGAGAGGGAGAGGATGGAAGAGGATGGGAGGGAGAGGATGGAAGAGGATGGGAGGGAGAGGATGGAAGAGGATGGGAGGGAGAGGATGGAAGAGGATGAGAGGGAGAGGATGGAAGAGGATGGGAGGGAGGAGAGGGAGAGGATGGAAGAGGATGGGAGGGAGAGGATGGAAGAGGATGAGAGGGAGAGGATGGGAGAGGATGGAAGAGGATGGGAGGGAGAGGATGGAAGAGGATGAGAGGGAGAGGATGGAAGAGGATGGGAGGGAGGAGAGGGAGAGGATGGGAGGGAGAGGATGGGAGGAGGGAGAGGATGGAAGAGGATGGGAGGGAGGAGAGGGAGAGGATGGAAGAGGATGGGAGGGAGAGGATGGAAGAGGATGAGAGGGAGAGGATGGAAGAGGATGGGAGGGAGGAGAGGGAGAGGATGGAAGAGGATGGGAGGGAGGAGAGAGAGGGAGGGGAGAGAGGAGAGAGGGAGAGGATGGAAGAGGATGAGAGGGAGAGGATGGAAGAGGATGGGAGGGAGGAGAGGGAGAGGATGGAAGAGGATGGGAGGGAGGAGAGAGAGGGAGGGGAGAGAGGAGAGAGGGAGAGGATGGGAGGGAGGAGAGAGAGGGAGAGGATGGAAGAGGATGGGAGGGAGGAGAGAGGGATGGAAGAGGATGGGAGGGAGGAGAGAGGATGGAAGAGGATGGGAGGGAGGAGAGGGAGAGGATGGAAGAGGATGGGAGGGAGAGGATGGAAGAGGATGGGAGGGAGAGGATGGAAGAGGATGAGAGGGAGAGGATGGGAGAGGATGGAAGAGGATGGGAGGGAGAGGATGGAAGAGGATGAGAGGGAGAGGATGGAAGAGGATGGGAGGGAGGAGAGGGAGAGGATGGAAGAGGATGGGAGGGAGGAGAGAGGGAGAGGATGGGAGGGAGGAGAGAGGGAGAGGATGGGAGGGAGGAGAGAGGGAGAGGATGGGAGGGAGGAGAGAGAGGGAGAGGATGGGAGGGAGGAGAGAGAGGAAGAGGATGGGAGGGAGAGGATGGAAGAGGATGAGAGGGAGAGGATGGAAGAGGATGGGAGGGAGAGGATGGAAGAGGATGAGAGGGAGAGGATGGAAGAGGATGGGAGGGAGGAGAGGGAGAGGATGGAAGAGGATGGGAGGGAGGAGAGAGGATGGAAGAGGATGGGAGGGAGGAGAGAGGATGGAAGAGGATGGGAGGGAGGAGAGGGAGAGGATGGAAGAGGATGGGAGGGAGAGGATGGAAGAGGATGGGAGGGAGAGGATGGAAGAGGATGAGAGGGAGAGGATGGGAGAGGATGGAAGAGGATGGGAGGGAGAGGATGGAAGAGGATGAGAGGGAGAGGATGGAAGAGGATGGGAGGGAGGAGAGGGAGAGGATGGAAGAGGATGGGAGGGAGGAGAGAGGGAGAGGATGGGAGGGAGGAGAGAGGGAGAGGATGGGAGGGAGGAGAGAGGGAGAGGATGGGAGGGAGGAGAGAGAGGGAGAGGATGGGAGGGAGGAGAGAGAGGAAGAGGATGGGAGGGAGAGGATGGAAGAGGATGAGAGGGAGAGGATGGAAGAGGATGGGAGGGAGAGGATGGAAGAGGATGAGAGGGAGAGGATGGAAGAGGATGGGAGGGAGGAGAGGGAGAGGATGGAAGAGGATGGGAGGGAGAGGATGGAAGAGGATGAGAGGGAGAGGATGGAAGAGGATGGGAGGGAGGAGAGGGAGAGGATGGAAGAGGATGGGAGGGAGGAGAGAGAGGGAGGGGAGGGAGAGGATGGGAGGGAGGAGAGAGAGGGAGAGGATGGAAGAGGATGGGAGGGAGGAGAGAGGATGGAAGAGGATGGAAGAGGATGGGAGGGAGGAGAGAGAGGGAGATGATGGAAGAGGATGGGAGGGGGGAGGGAGAGGATGGGGGAGAGGGAGAGGATGGGAGGGAGGAGAGGGAGAGGATGGAAGAGGATGGAAGAGGATGGGAGGGAGGAGAGGGAGAGGATGGAAGAGGATGGGAGGGAGGAGAGAGAGGGAGGATGGAAGAGGATGGGAGGGAGGAGAGGGAGAGGATGGAAGAGGATGGGAGGGAGGAGAGAGAGGGAGGGAGAGGATGGAAGAGGATGGGAGGGAGAGGATGGAAGAGGATGGGAGGGAGAGGATGGAAGAGGATGAGAGGGAGAGGATGGAAGAGGATGGGAGGGAGGAGAGGGAGAGGATGGAAGAGGATGGGAGGGAGAGGATGGAAGAGGATGGGAGGGAGGAGAGAGAGGGAGATGATGGCAGGAAGGAGGGGAGGGAGGAGAGAGAGGGAGAGGATGGAAGAGGATGGGAGGGAGGAGAGGGAGAGGATGAGAGGGAGAGGATGGAAGAGGATGGGAGGGAGGAGAGAGAGGGAGAGGATGGAAGAGGATGGGAGGGAGGAGAGAGAGGGAGAGGATGGAAGAGGATGGGAGGGAGGAGAGAGAGGGAGAGGATGGAAGAGGATGGGAGGGAGGAGAGAGAGGGAGGATGGAAGAGGATGGGAGGAGGGAGAGGATGGGAGGGAAGAGGATGGGAGGGAGGAGAGAGGGAGAGGATGGAAGAGGATGGGAGGGAGGAGAGAAAGGGAGAGGATGGAAGAGGATGGGAGGGAGGAGACAGGGAGAGGATGGAAGAGGATGGGAGGGAGGAGAGAGGGAGAGGATGGAAGAGGATGGGAGGGAGGAGAGAGGGAGAGGATGGCAGGAAGGAGGGGAGGGAGGAGAGGGAGAGGATGGGAGAGGATGGGAGGGAGGAGAGAGAGGGAGAGGATGGAAGAGGATGGGAGGGAGGAGAGAGAGGAAGAGGATGGGAGGGAGGAGAGAGAGGGAGATGATGGCAGGAAGGAGGAGGGAGAGGATGGAAGAGGATGGGAGGGAGGAGAGGATGAGAGGGAGAGGATGGAAGAGGATGGGAGGGAAGAGAGAGGGAGAGGATGGAAGAGGATGGGAGGGAGAGGATGGAAGAGGATGAGAGGGAGAGGATGGGAGAGGATGGAAGAGGATGGGAGGAGGGAGAGGATGGGAGGGAAGAGGATGGGAGGGAGGAGAGAGGGAGAGGATGGAAGAGGATGGGAGGGAGGAGAGAAAGGGAGAGGATGGAAGAGGATGGGAGGGAGGAGACAGGGAGAGGATGGAAGAGGATGGGAGGGAGGAGAGAGGGAGAGGATGGAAGAGGATGGGAGGGAGGAGAGAGGGAGAGGATGGCAGGAAGGAGGGGAGGGAGGAGAGGGAGAGGATGGGAGAGGATGGGAGGGAGGAGAGAGAGGGAGAGGATGGAAGAGGATGGGAGGGAGGAGAGAGAGGAAGAGGATGGGAGGGAGGAGAGAGAGGGAGATGATGGCAGGAAGGAGGAGGGAGAGGATGGAAGAGGATGGGAGGGAGGAGAGGATGAGAGGGAGAGGATGGAAGAGGATGGGAGGGAAGAGAGAGGGAGAGGATGGAAGAGGATGGGAGGGAGGAGAGGGAGAGGATGAAAGAGGATGGGAGGGAGGAGAGGGAGAGGATGGGAGGGAGGAGAGCGAGAGACGGAGAGGATGGGAGGGAGGAGAGAGAGGGAGAGGATGGAAGAGGATGGGAGGGAGGAGAGAGGGAGAGGCTGGAAGAGGATGGGAGGGAGGAGAGAGGGAGAGGATGGAAGAGGATGGGAGGGAGGAGAGAGGGAGAGGATGGCAGGAAGGAGGGGAGGGAGGAGAGGGAGAGGATGGAAGAGGATGAGAGGGAGAGGATGGGAGGGAGGAGAGAGAGGGAGAGGATGGAAGAGGATGGGAGGGAGGAGAGAGAGGGAGAGGATGGAAGAGGATGGGAGGGAGGGGAGAGGGAGAGGATGGAAGAGGATGGGAGGGAGGAGAGAGGGAGAGGATGGAAGAGGATGGGAGGGAGGAGAAAGGGAGAGGATGGCAGGAAGGAGGGGAGGGAGGAGAGGGAGAGGATGGAAGAGGATGAGAGGGAGAGGATGGGAGGGAGGAGAGAGAGGGAGAGGATGGAAGAGCATGGGAGGGAGGAGAGAGAGGGAGAGGATGGAAGAGGATGGGAGGGAGGAGAGAGGGAGAGGATGGAAGAGGATGGAGAGGGAGAGGATGAGAGGGAGAGGATGGAAGAGGATGAGAGGGAGAGGATGAAAGAGGATGGGAGGGAGGAGAGGGAGAGGATGGAAGAGGATGGGAGGGAGGAGAGGGAGAGGATGGAAGAGGATGGGAGGGAGGAGAGAGAGAGAGGGAGAGGATGGGAGGGAGGAGAGAGAGGGAGAGGATGGAAGAGGATGGGAAGGAGGAGAGAGAGGGAGGATGGAAGAGGATGGGAGGAGGGAGAGGATGGAAGAGGATTGGAGGGAGGAGAGAAAGGGAGAGGATGGAAGAGGATGGGAGGGAGGAGACAGGGAGAGGATGGAAAAGGATGGGAGGGAGGAGAGAGGGAGAGGATGGGAGGGAGGAGAGAGGGAGAGGATGGCAGGAAGGAGGGGAGGGAGGAGAGGGAGAGGATGGAAGAGGATGGGAGGGAGGAGAGAGGGAGAGGATGGGAGGGAGGAGAGAGAGGGAGAGGATGGAAGAGGATGGGAGGGAGGAGAGAGAGGGAGGATGGAAGAGGATGGGAGGAGGGAGAGGATGGAAGAGGATGGGAGGGAGGAGAGAAAGGGAGAGGATGGAAGAGGATGGGAGGGAGGAGACAGGGAGAGGATGGAAGAGGATGGGAGGGAGGAGAGAGGGAGAGGATGGCAGGAAGGAGGGGAGGGAGGAGAGAGAGTGAGAGGATGGGAGGGAGGAGAGGGAGAGGATGGGAGGGAGGAGAGGATGGAATAGGATGGGAGGGAGGAGAGAGAGGGAGAGGATGGGAGGGAGGAGAGAGAGTGAGAGGATGGAAGAGGATGGGAGGGAGGAGAGAGGGAGAGGATGGAAGAGGATGGGAGGGAGGAGGGAGAGGATGGCAGGAAGGAGGGGGAGGGAGAGGGAGAGGATGGGAGGGAGAGGATGGGGGGAGAGGGGAGGGAGGAGGGAGAGGATGGAAGGGAGGAGGGGAGAGAGGGATGGGAGGGAGAGGGAGAGGATGGCAGGGAGAGGAGAGGGAGAGGAGAGAGAGGGAGGGAGGGAGAGGAGTGGGAGGGAGAGGAGAGTGAGGGATGGGAGGGGAGGGAGAGGAGAGTGAGGGATGGGAGGGAGAGGAGAGAGAGGGATGGGAGGGAGGGATGAGAGGGGGGATGGGAGGGAGAGGAGAGTGAGGGATAGGAGTTTGAGGGATGGGAGGGAGAGGAGAGAGAGGGATGGGAGGGAGAGGAGAGAGGGATGGTAGGGAGAGGGGAGAGAGGGATGGGAGGGATGGGAGGGAGAGGAGAGCGAGGGATGGGAGGGAGAGGAGAGAGAGAGAGGGATGGGAGGGAAAGGAGAGAGAGAGAGGGAGAGGATGGCAGGGAGGAGGGAGAGGATGGGAGGAGAGAGGGAGAAGATGGAGGGAGAGGAGAGAGAGAGAGGGAGAGGAGAGAGAGAGCGAGGGATAGGAGGGAGAGGAGAGAGTAGAGGATGGTGGGGAGGAGGGGGAGAGAGGGAGAGGATGGCGGGGAGGAGGGAGAGGAGGGAGAGGATGGTGGTGGGGAGGATGGCGGGGAGGAGGGAGAGGGAGGAGGGAGAGGAGGGAGAGGATGGCGGGGAGGAGGGAGAGGCGAGAGAGGGAGAGGGTGGCGGGGAGGAGAGAGAGAGAGAGAGGGAGAGGATGGCGGGGAGGAGGGAGAAGAGGGAGAGGATGGTGGAGAGGAGAGGATGGTGGGGAGGAGACAGAGGGAGAGGAGAGAGAGAGAGGATGGCGGGGAGGAGGGAGAGGATGGCGGGGGAGGAGAGAGGGAGAGGATGGTGGGGAGGAGGGAGAGAGGGATAGGATGGCGGGGAGGAGGGATAGGATGGCAGGGAAGGAAGGACAGGAGAGAGAGGTTGAGGATGGCAGGGAAGGAAGGAGAGAGGTTGAGGATGGCAGGGAAGGAAGGAGAGAGGGAGGGGATGGCAGGGAAGGAAGGAGAGAGGGAGGGGATGGCGGGGAAGGAAGGGGAGAGGGAGAGGATGGTGGGGAAGGAAGGGGAGAGGGAGAGGATGGTGGGGAAGGAAGGAGAGAGGGAGAGGATGGTGGGGAAGGAAGAAGGACAGGAGAGAGAGGGAGAGGAGCTGTGACGAGTGGTTGTCTCAGCTGCATGGTGGACTCTGTTAATCTCTTAGGTTGGGAGGGATGTTAATTACCTGTATTCAGTGGGAGAGAGGGAGGGAGGTTAACTACCTGTATTCAGTGGGAGAGAGGGAGGGATGGTGGGGAAGGAAGGAGAGAGGGAGGGATGGTGGGGAAGGAAGGAGAGAGGGAGGGATGGTGGGGAAGGAAGGAGAGAGGGAGGGATGTTAACTACCTGTATTCAGTGGGAGAGAGGGAGGGAGGTTAACTACCTGTATTCAGTGGGAGAGAGGGAGGGATGGTGGGGAAGGAAGGAGAGAGGGAGGGATGGTGGGGAAGGAAGGAGAGAGGGAGGGAGGTTAACTACCTGTATTCAGTGGGAGAGAGGGAGGGATGTTAACTACCTGTATTCAGTGGGAGAGAGGGAGAGGATGGTGGGGAAGGAAGAAGAGAGGGAGAGGATGGTGGGGAAGGAAGGAGAGAGGGAGAGGATGGTGGGGAAGGAAGGAGAGAGGGAGAGGATGGTGGGGAAGGAAGGAGAGATGGAGGGAGGTTAACTACCTGTATTCAGTGGGAGAGAGGGAGAGGATGGTGGGGAAGGAAGGAGAGAGGGAGAGGATGGCGGGGAAGGAAGGAGAGAGGGAGAGGATGGTGGGGAAGGAAGGAGAGAGGGAGAGGATGGCGGAGAAGGACGGAGAGAGGGAGAGGATGGCGGGGAAGGACGGAGAGAGGGAGAGGATGGCGGGGAAGGAAGGAGAGAGGGAGAGGATGGCGGGGGAAGGAAGGAGAGAGGGAGAGGATGGCGGGGAAGGAAGGAGAGAGGGAGAGGATGGCGGGGAAGGAAGGAGAGAGGGAGAGGATGGCAGGGAAGGAAGGAGAGAGGGAGAGGATGGCGGGGAAGGAAGGAGAGGATGGCGGGGGAAGGAAGGAGAGAGGGAGAGGATGGCGGGGAAGGAAGGAGAGAGGGAGAGGATGGCGGGGAAGGAAGGAGAGGGAGAGGATGGCGGGGAAGGAAGGAGAGGGAGAGGATGGCGGGGAAGGAAGGAGAGGAAGAGGATGGCGGGGAAGGAAGGAGAGAGGGAGAGGATGGCGGGGAAGGAAGGAGAGAGGGAGAGGATGGCGGGGAAGGAAGGAGAGAGGGAGAGGATGGCGGGGAAGGAAGGAGAGAGGGAGAGGATGACGGGGAAGGAAGGAGAGGATGGCGGGGAAGGAAGGAGAGAGGGAGAGGATGGCGGGGAAGGAAGAGAGGGAGAGGATGGCGGGGAAGGAAGGAGAGGGAGAGGATGGCGGGGAAGGAAGGAGAGGGAGAGGATGGCGGGGAAGGAAGGAGAGAGGGAGAGGATGGCGGGGAAGGAAGGAGAGAGGGAGAGGATGGCGGGGAAGGAAGGAGAGAGGGAGAGGATGGCGGGGAAGGAAGGAGAGAGGGAGAGGATGGCGGGGAAGGAAGGAGAGAGGGAGAGGATTAATCTGTTCATTTGGCACCTCGGTTGATGGACTCTGGCTGCTGTGTTCATAATTGTCTCATTACCCATGATCCTCTGCTGTGTTAGTAACTGTTATTCATGATCCTCAGGGCCATGCAGAGGAAGTACACAACAGGACGGCCCGACCAGAAGGACCTGAATGAGAACCTTGCCGCGACGCAGGGACTCGCCCACATGATCATCGAGTGCAACCGACTGTTTGAGGTAATAGACCTGAATAGAATACTTCATTACTAATCAACAATGCTACTAAGATGCCTTAGATACATTGGATTTCATAAAATGTTCTAAGTCTCATTATAAAACATTATAAAGGCTCATACCTGCTGACAGGTAAGATATAAAGCATTATTCCTTCAGCCTTTTATGTGTTATCATTTAGAAGACACTCTTATCCTTAGCGACCTGATCTCTGATTGATCTTTCTTCTCTGACCAATCAGATTCCCCACGAGATGGTGACTCAGTCCAGGAACTCGTACGTGGAGGCGGACCTTCACCCTCCCACCTTAGAGGAGCTCTGTAGACAGCAGGAGGAGGACGATGCGTCCTACCAGACAGAGGCCAGACCCTGCCAGACACACTCCGAGACCAGACCGCAGAACCTGTACCAGAGCTACGTAGAGAGCAGGCTGCAGGAGCTCCTGAAGGAGGCCAGAGAGAAGGCTAAGGGCTGGGTGTCCTGCACCAGCTCAGACAACACTGAGCTCTACTGTAAGAAGGTGGGTGATGGGAACCCTTTGCGGCAGTGGCGTGTGGCGGTGGAAGTAGAGGCCCCTCCCTCGGTTTTGTTGAACCGTGTGCTGCGAGAGCGCCACCTGTGGGATGTGGACCTGCTACAGTGGAAGGTAGCTGAGACTCTGGACAGACACACTGAGGTGTTCCACTATGTCCTCAACCGCATGCCCCCACACCCCAGCAGAGACTTCCTGGTCCTACGGTGAGTGTGTGGGTTTGCGTGTGCGTGTTTCTATTTAGAATTTTGACATTTACATTTCAACTTAGAGGAAAGGTGAATCCCCAAGAGCATGTTAAATGCTATGTTTGTTGTTTCTGTAGAGCACACATCAACATAAAGCCCTGTCTGTTCTACATGTCTGTACTGAATGAAGCTGACTCTGTCTCTCTTTCTGTCAGGTCGTGGAGGACTGACCTTCCCAAGGGGACGTGCGCATTGGTGTGTGTGTCTGTAGAACATGAGGACTGTCCCCGGGTCGGTGGGGTGAGGGCCGTGGTTCTAGAGTCCAACTACCTTCTAGAACCCTGCGGCTCTGGGAAGTCCAGACTCACTCACATCTGCAGGGTGGACCTCAAGTGAGTCCACACCTAACATACCTTAGCATATACTGTATAAATATAGTTAATTATTTTCAGAAGATTGTGTAGTTGTTGTTGTTGGTTTTGTTTGAACCTGACCATGTGTTGTTGTTGATCCAGGGGGAGGAGTCCAGAGTGGTACAACAAGGCCTTTGGTCACCTCTGTGCTGCTGAAGCTGCTCGTATTCGCAACTCCTTTCAACCAATCAGCACAGAGGGGCCAGAGACCAAGATCTGACATTAGAGTCTTCCGTCCATAGAGCTAGACCCACACATACCTGGAGGGAACTAGACCCAACCTTGCTTAGCCTAGAACTAGTGTAACCGAGTTGGATTTGTAACCTCACTCCCCAGCCTGAAATGTCTCCACATGTGCTCTCGAACTGCTAACTGTTCGGTAGCGAAGTTGGCTAAGATGTTGTCAAGATGCTGGTCCAGTAAGGATTTGTGAGTGAGGAAGCTATACCAAGGAAGCACAGTGACGTCTGTTACACTAGAGAATGATGTCTGGAGCTAGATCCATCCATGCCTTCCATGGCCTGCCAACCATGTCTGGAGCTAAACCCATCCATGCCTTCCATGGCCTGCCAACCATGTCTGGAGCTAGACCCATCCATGCCTTCCATGGCCTGCCAACCATGTCTGGAGCTAGACCCATCCATGCCTTCCATGGCCTGCCAACCATGTCTGGAGCAAGACCCATCCATGCCTTCCATGTCTGGAGCTAGAGGAGTATATATTCATAGAGTCCTGAAGCCAATAGGCAGAGCTGCAGCGCTAAAGAATAAAATAGACCATGCTGACGAATGGTTAAAACCAGGGGGTGGCCGCCCTATCGCATCTTACCGCCGAACATCAGTCGTCATTTTCTATTTATTTCCCCACGATTCCACATGTTTAATCACCACCGTTTGTTGATGATCTGCTGTTACTGTGCACGACTAACGCTCATGTTGGTCTGTCTTGAAATGTGATGCCAGAACACAGAGACCGAAGAGAGTATGGAGCTTCTCTGGACTCTCTGCACAACGACTCAAGAAGACCTTCTTAGGTGCAGGATGTTATTAAGACGTTATTAGGATGTTATTATAAAATTATTATAATTAGCCTATTATTATTATTATTATTATTTGTATTATTATGACCGAAAGGAGAACAGAATGATGCTCCCAATGTCCATTAGTATTTAGTATTAGTTATGTCTAGGACATTTAAGCTCTTCAAAGCTTCTGGGAAGCTGTATGTTATTTTATTCCTGTAAAATGTCATGCTTTATGTTAGATATGCTGTGTGTGCACGCATGTGTCTGTATATATATCTGTGTGTGTGAAAACATACATGCAAGCGTACTATCTGTATATACTGTATATTTGAAAGGCTTAATGCTACAACTTCTATATTGATTCCAGCATTGCATCATTGTTATTGTAATTCATACGGTACTAATCTGTAAACTGGTTTTACTGGGCTTTAACAGTGCTGTGTGTGTCTGAATGGCTGTAATGTTATTCTATATGACCTTAGTGTTTAAGGTTGAAAACTATGTTTGCATCCTAAATGGGACCTTATTTCCTATATAGTGCACCACTTTTTAGCAGAACCCCCATAGGGCTCTGGTCTAAAGTAGTACACTATATAGGGAATAGGATGCCATTTGGGAAGGAGCCCATGTGACTCAGGTTTGATCTCCAGACCTGCTGTAGAGAGCTGGCTGGACTGAGCTTCAGTTTAGTTCCAGAGACAAGATTTTTTTAATTAAACAACATAAAAAATGTTTATGAAACGTTTATATTGCGTGTTTATTTTGACACAGACAAATGCAATTAGAATGGATTAGAATAGAAACTTAATTGCTCGAAGGGAATTTGCTTAGTTGAAAGTCGCTCTCTTTTCACTCCACTTGTAGTTTGTTTATTTTCAGAGTTGTATGTTCTGATAGTCAACACCTCACATGTTGAGTTTTCTACTTCACATTCCAAATGGCACCCTATTCCCTACATAGTGCACTACTTTTGACCAAAGCCCTAGTTTTGTGGCATGTGGGATGCATTCCAGGCCTTTACTCTATACCACCCTGCATCTCACTGCTGCCTCTGAAGCCAAGCAGGGTCAATCTCGGTCGGTCCCTGGATGGGAGACCAGATGCTGCTGAAAGTTGTGTTGGAGGGCCAGTCAATCTTATGTCTGGTAAAAATAAGCAGAAAACAGATCCTAATACCCCAGGGTAGTGATTGGGAACATTGCCCTGTGTAGTGTGGTGGGACGGTGGGACGTTAAACAGGTGTGCTGACTCTGGTCACTAAAGATCCATGGCACTTATCGTAACAGTTAACCCCGGTGTCCTGGCAAAATTTCCATCATTAATCATCCCCAGCTTTGAATTGGCTCATTCATCACCCCTCCTCTCCCTCTCCCCTATAACTTTTCCCCAGGTTGTTGCAGTAAATTAGATGTAGTTCTCAGTTAACTTATCTTCAGGGAATTTGTCTTAACCAAACCAAAAAAAAGACCATCTATAACAATCTACTGGCCTCCCAGCATTCTAATGACCTTTCACCCCTGACCCCACATAGCTGTTCCACACCATAGAGAACACCCATGTGATGTCAGGGACACCGCCAGCAACAATATACCAGATCACATTTACATACCTCTCTCCCGAATACCACAACACCACACACAGTCACAGGCCGCCTAAAGACGACATGGAGAAGGATGAATGAGGAAGAGATGAAAAAGGCAAAAACCGCCTGGGATGAGGTCAAGAAAACCGCCGAGAACAGAGTTAGCTGGAGATGAGCACCGTCGAGGCTCTTTGCTCCACTAGGAGCTGAAAGGAATAAGTCAAGTAAGTCAAGACTCAGTCTGTCAGAATACATCTCTCCCGTGCACACTCCGTCAGAACAGACACTCCCATTCACTCTTAGACCAGGACAAGTTAGAGCTATTTTAGCCATAGAAGGGTCTCCTTATAGCAGCATGCTAGGCAGTGAGTTGGTGTCCAGAGTCACATGCTACACAAATAGGACAAGACAGAATTGGACTGGAGGCCCTATTTTGGTTAAGAACACAATGACTGGGGCCTCCCGAGTGGCGCAGTGGTCTATGGCACTGCAATGCAGTGCTAGCTGTGCCACTAGAGATTCTGGGTTCGTGTCCAGGCTCTGTCGCAGCCGGCTGGGGGGGGCGGCGACAATTGTCCTGGCGTTGTCCGGGTTAGGGGAGGGTTTGGCCGGCTGGGATGTCCTTGTCCCATCGCGCAATAGCGACTCCTGTGGTGGGCCGGGCGCAGTGCACGCTGACACAGTTGCCAGGTGCACTGTGTTTCCTCTGACACATTGGTGCGGCTGGCTTCCCGGTTAAGGAGGCATTGTGTCAAGAAGTGCAGCTTGCGGCTTGGTTAGGATATGTAAAAAAAACTATTTACAAATCTCACGTATATTAATACACACTTATGCATGTGTGAAATAGGACAAATATAAGCACCCACCAAATGATGATGATTATTTATTATTTACAGGATGTTGTTGCTCCCTGGTGGTCATACTGTGTATTACAACCTTCAGTCTGTTTATCTCTCAACTCAGGGTTGTACATTTTTTTATTTGTGTTTCATACATATGGAATATGTTTTATTGAAATGATCAGATTAATGATGGAGGGATCACAAAAGATGGCTTATCCCAAATTGACCCCTAGACCCTATGCCCTGTGCACTTGTGGCGATATGAGAGGATTTTACAGGCAGAGAAATATGGTAATAGATCCAACTTGTACTCTGATTTGCTAGGCACATGTTTCACCATACTGCATACACCAATCAAGTGCATAGGGTATGGTTCTAGGGCACACGTGTTAAACTAATTCCACGGAGGGCCAAGTGTCTATGGGTTTTCGCTCCTCCCTTGTACTTGATTGGTTAATTAAGTTCAACAATAGGTAAGGAACTCCCCTCACCTGGTTGTCTGAATTGAAAGGAAAAATCAATAACCCGTAGACACTCGGCCCTCCGTGGAATGATGTTTGGCACCCCTGTTCTGGGGGTTGATTTGGGATTGGACCATATATATATATATAGATATAGTTTCCTCCCATATTCACTGAAATAATGTATTCATTTATCCACTAGATAGCATCATCTGATTTCTGAACAATACAGCTTCATCAAACAGACTGGATTCATAAGGTTACAGATTTATTTGGCGTCACAAATGCCACTATATCCCCTATATAGTGCATTACTTTGACCAGGGTCCCGTCCCAAGTGGCCCCTATTCCCTACACAGTACAGTACTTTTGACCAGAGCCCTATGGGCCCTGGTCCAAAGGGGTGCACTATATAGGAAATAGGGTGCCATTAGGGACACAATATTAGTAACTTCCCCCAAACCTGTTATTTCTGTTCTGTCTGCTCTTCTGTGGTTCTGCAGGAAGACTCTCCAAGGTCACTTCCACATCTACGGACTGTTCAATGAGCTGCGAGACATCAGGAGTGCCATTTACATAATTAAATAAAAGACAAGTAGACAGCCTTACGTGTGTGTGTGTCAAATCAAATGAAATCACATACACATGTTTAGCAGATGTTATTGCGGGTGTAAGCGAAATGCTTGTGTTTCTAGCTCTGACAGTGCAGTCATTTCTGCTGTCTGTGTTTGTGTGCGTGCATGCGTGTCTTCTCTTTCTCTCTTTCTGTGTGTGTGATTGTGGTTTTGTGCAGAAATTACACAAGGAATAAGGGTGACTAATTCAAATGATTTATTGTATTGACTTACATTTAAACAGGAAAGGTAAAGTAATTCCGTATTATTTTATTTTCCAACATTTGGTGCAGTAATGGTTAATGTTCAATAGAATGAATGATATACTACGGTGAAGCTGTCTGGAAGTAAAAAGAAATGTTAAGAATAGTGTCCTCCCATTGTATGACTCGTATAACTCAGAAAATGAGTCGCAAACGGCACCCTATTTAGTGCACGTTTAACCAGAGCCTAGTGGACTATAAAGAGAAATAGAGTGCCACTTGTATTTAGGCTACCTTTAATAAAATAATTATTCAAACTACCCGCATAGCTTTTCACAATCTAATCTTTAATAAGGTGCTTTCTCTATTGTGTTACTGGCGCTTTCACTAAAAAGCTTTTGAGTAACATTTTCCTCCCTTCTATTGGCCACTGCTTTGATAAATTAAGTTCAGACAGCAATACAACCACAAAGATGGACTGATTCACAGCCAATTCAACTGTAAAGGGCTTTGTTGAATCCCTTTAAAGTATTCTCTCCTAAGATTACATACAACTCATGTGACGCGCTTCTTCCCGCAGGCAGGGGGCAACATGACCGAGCCATAGCCCAGAGACCCTGCAGCGGTTGCGGCGCTGTTCAGCTTCAATCTGTTCAGATTACCAGAAGACGTCTGAATACAGGGAAGGACACTGCTCGTTCTACCCTCAATAAATTGTTACCAGATTGCGGTTCCTATTCGGGCACGGCAGAGAGAGTGGATGTAAACAATATAGGGGTTTCCCTTTCGTCAGGTTCTTCCAGAATCTTCTATTTTGTATCCTAATTAATTGATGCAGTTGAACAGCGATTAAAGCAGGTGATATCGATCTGGTTGAATGGACACGACAAGTGAGAGGCCGGCGGTGAAGATGCCGGGAGCTGTGTCTCTTTCGGACCGTGAAATCCCCCCGGGTCATGGGCAGCAAGGGTGCTCTGGTACCGGGAAAATAATGGTATCAGGCTCGGGTTCCATGGTTCTACCGGGCGGGATAATCAACCCGCAGGTGCCCATCCGGAATATCAAGATGAAATTCGCGGTTCTGATCGGATTGATCCAGGTGGGGGAGGTTAGCAACAGGGATATCGTGGAGACTGTGCTCAACCTGGTAAGGAAATATAAACCATTTCAGAAACAGCATTTTACACATGCAACAAATACAACATCATCAACACGCACAGAGCGCTACATTGTAGCACCATAATAAAGGGTAGGGGTCTCAGTGGATGACTCGATGCCTGGTAAAACGGGGGTTGCTGCTGCTGCATGTGTTCTGTTCTGTACAGGTCTGATATTGTAGTCTAGAGACCATGTAACTAGAGATTACAGATGGGGTGTTATTAGAGATGGGGTTCATTCTTATTAGGGATTGAGGCATTACTCTGAACTCTTATGGAGTGTGACTGTTTCCTCATTTGAGTTTGTGCTTGTTAGACAACATTTCAACATCTGAAGATGACAGCTAACATAACATGACCCATTTGCAATATTTAGAACACACAGATCAGATACATGGTGCCCTGATCTGATGTGGTGGATGGGACCACAGAAGGTGTCGCACTGGGCAAAAACTGGTTGAACCAACGTTGTTTCCACGTGATTTCAACCCCAAAAATAAAAGTGATGTTGAATGAAGGTGGAAAAACTGATAGAATTTGCAGAACGTCATCAATGTAATGGCTTTTCCTATTTTGTTTCACCCAAGTTTTTAACCTAAATGACATGGTGACATTTGTTGATTTCACATTGAATTCACGTCAGTTGACAACTCAACCAAATGTCAATCAAAACTAGATGTTAAACTGACGTCTGTGCCCAGTGGGGTGTGTCTATCTGTCTGTCTGTCTGTCTGTCTGTCTGTGTGTTCATGCATGTGTCTGTAGCAGGTACAGGGCAGAGATGTGTGCTGCTGTGGTCTGGCTGCAAGACCCATTCCAACTGTATGCTCTGTCATGCTCTAGTGCTTAGAGTGTTGGACTAGTAACCAGAAGGTTGCAAGTTCAAACCCCTGAGCTGACAAGGTACAAATCTGTCTGCCCCTGAACAGGCAGTTAACCCACTGTTCCTAGGCCGTCATTGAAAATAAGAATTTGTTCTTAACTGACTTGCCTAGTTAAATAAAGGTAAAAATAAATCACCAGGGGAACAATAAACCCACCAGATAGCCCCAGCACACTGACACATGTCTACAGCCCCTCTGCATCAGGTGCAGACTCATGCCGTGGTGTTCACAGACTGACCCTTTTGCTCTGTGGGAGCGTAGCTCTTCCACAATACCTTATCAGCCACCACAATACCACCCATTATCATGACCATATGGACCCCAGGGATGGCAGTAGCTCAGATTGGAAACATGATATGAATGTTTCCAGGAGATGGACCAATCTGTTGACAGGCTTCAGCTTAGTGGAGATGAACTTGGCACTCAGTGTGAAATTGAGACTAAATTGTGATCATTTTCAATGGGGAAGATTCCTCTGTGGCTAACATGGCTAAGTCTTCAATATATGCTGATGTTACAATGGCTTTATAAAATATATTTAATTGATTGATTTGACATAGACGTGGGTGTGTGTATATATATAGGTGGACATTGGCTAGTGAAGGCTGGTAGTAACAGTAAAGCCTAACTGTGGCTGATGCCTAGTTCAGACTTCACCAATCAATCAATCAAATGTATTTATAAAGCCTTTTTTCTTTACACCAGCCGATGTCACAAAGTGCTGTACAGAAACCCTGCCTAAAACCCCAAACCGCAAGCAATGCAGATGTAGAAGCATATAAGAGGCAACCTTAATGGTAGCTATTGCAGGTATGAAGATGGAACCAGTCCATTCAATCATCATATTTCACTAATAGTTCCCATTTGGCCTCTTAGGCTTCCTGTCTAATATATCTGGGTAAATGGTGAAATATCAGTCCTAATAGGCTATAGTTGTTTCATATGATAGCTTTCATTTGTAGAGAGATGTGTTGGATGGAAAAACTGTCTATATTAACCATCATCCATCAACTCCTTGTAGAAGTGGAAATTGTATTTGAGTCTCAAATGGCACCCTATTTCCTATATAGTGCACTATGTTTGACCAGAGCCCTATGGTCAGAAGTAGTGAACTATAGGAATAGAGTTCCATGTGTGAACATACTGTGTTTCATTTGATGGTTTTTAGTGCTGCATGTCAGGAGGTGTGTTATTAATGTGCCCCTGGTATGAAGAAACAGTATGTATGATGGTGAACAGTTCTGTATCGAGAACATTGTGTTTCTTTCTGAGTAATGTCTCCTCTCCTCTAACTAATGGTTCCATTAACACGTCTCTGTCATCAGGCAGGACAAACTACAGTGCATGAGAACTAGAATGAATAGCATAACACTCAATTAGGGATTGTTAAAGAGCAAAAATGGAATCTAAAAAGGTGATTGCTGTAATGGAAAACAGACACAAGCAGGCTAGGGTAGAGATGTAGAATGCATCCCAAATGGCACCCTATTCCTTATACGGTGGACTACTTTTGACCAGTATACTATAAAGAGAATAGAGTGCTATTTTGGATGCAACATATGAGTGTGCAGGGCTGCATCTGTTTTTTTTTTAAATTTTTTTTATTTTACCTTTATTTTACCAGGTAGGCAAGTTGAGAACAAGTTCTCATTTACAATTGCGACCTGGCCAAGATAAAGCAAAGCAGTTCGACAGATAAAACGACACAGAGTTACACATGGAGTAAAAACAAACATACAGTCAATAATGCAGTATAAACAAGTCTATATACAATGTGAGCAAATGAGGTGAGAAGGGAGGTAAAGGCAAAAAAGGCCATGATGGCAAAGTAAATACAATATAGCAAGTAAAATACTGGAATGGTAGTTTTGCAATGGAAGAATGTGCAAAGTAGAAATAAAAAATAATGGGGTGCAAAGGAGCAAAATAAATAAATAAATAAAAATTAAATACAGTTGGGAAAGAGGTAGTTGTTTGGGCTAAATTATAGGTGGGCTATGTACAGGTGCAGTAATCTGTGATCTGTCTGCTTCATATCCCCACAGTTCACTTGAGGTTGGATGAACACATACCGTAGCAGCACGGTCTCAATTGGAGAGAGACAGTGGGATGGAGGGAACATTTTAGCATAATGCTAATATAATGCTAATCATGTCTCTCCTGTATGTATGAATGAATGATTCAGAGGGTCAGGACTCTGAACAGAGACCAGTCTGATTACAGAACAATGGAGAGAGAGACGTGGAGCGACTGAGAGCAGAGTCAAGTAGGATCAGGTTGACAATGATGAGTGGATGAAAGGATGAAAGGAGGAGTAGGAAGAGGTGGAGTAGGACGGGAAGAGAGATATAGGGCAAGTTCCTGCCCGACTAGATTTGCAGGCATTGCATTGAGTCAACCAATGGTTGCGTGCTATGTCGTCATCATCGACTATGCAGTCGGGCATCAGATGGTGATATCATATGATGTGGTTTGCTGATAGGTTAACAATACAGTACCTATCCAGGCATTGTAAGATCTTGCATGCATTTGCAATGTACTTGGGAAGGAACTCGAACCATAGTGATCTATCGTATGATGCCTTGTAAAAACCTTGTACACATGATCTTGATGTGTACATGCATCCTGAACTTATGGACTGGCATGTTGAATCTAGCTAGTGTTATGAATAACTAGGGTATTTTGGGGGGCAGGTAGCCAAAGTGGTGAGAGCTTTGGGCCAGTAACTGAAAGCTTGCTAGATCAAATCCCTGAGCTGACAAGTAAAACATCTGTCGTTCTGCCCCTGAACAAGGCAGTTAACCCACTGTTCCTAGGCTGTCATTGTGAAAAAGAATTTGTTCTTAACTGACTTGCCTAGTTAAACTAAAGGATAAATATGGCTGAGAACTGAAGTTGGCCATCCCTCGATCTAGACTAGGTTATGTCCCAAATTGCACCCTATATAGTGCACTATGGGCCCTGGTCAAAAGTAGTACTGTACATTACAGTATAGAGAATAGGGTGCCATTTGGGATGCAACCTAGATGATGGAACACCACTCCTGGGTCTTAAAGGGCTCAAATCCATTCTGACACATCAACTGTACACTGTCCCGTGGAGGAGAATAATGAACCTCCTATCAGACAGATGCTACAACACTGTGTTGTGATGCTATAAGGCAGTATCCTGCCCCACGGTGCCACCTTCCATCATCTCAGCTCATTAAGCCTGGTTAGCTCGTTTATCTTCTCTATAGAAGCCAGTCTGAATAAAGCTGTAAATAAGATAACGTGTCATAATGAATTAAGTCTCCCCTCTAGGTGGGTTTCATTCAGCAGGGTTGTATTCATTAATGCACACCGTAGCAAAACGTTTCGCGACTGAAAAAATGTTGTAAACGGAAATGACCGTTTCTTATTGGAAAAGTTCAGGTCTATTTTCTTCCGCTTGGTTTCTAGTGAATACTACCCAGGAATTTGATTGTTTAATGAGGGATGAGATTAATCAGGACTTTTTCACTTAGCAACATTCAGATTCAGTGTTTAATTGTCACATGTACAGGGTTGCAGGTGTGATTGCTGGGTACAGTGAAAATCTTAGGCTTCAAGTTCCAAGATGCAGGACTAAGTTAATTAAAATGATCTAAATGGTAATAAAACCAACAACAATATGAATATAAATTGCACTATATGCTATGTACAATAACGACTGTAGCAGTGATGAATAAATAAGGCAGAGTAAAGACTGTTGAGGGGGTGGGGGAGAAAAATGACCATTGAGGGAATGTGGGGACTAAACAAAATTAAAAACCTGTTTTGATCAGCAGTCTGTTCTTCACCTGTAGTTTGTCCCAGCAGTTCATTAAATATGTAATAACACATCATGTTCATAAAGTGCTTCTCTGAAACCCAATAATGCTAAGATCAGGGACCAGTACACAGTGTATTTACATTAGCATATTCTGGATATTACTGACTAGGTCAGAGAACTAGTCATCTAGAATATGATTATGATTCTGGTCAGCCACCGCAGATCCCCATCACCATCCTGCCTGGCTGGTGGTGTCTCTGGGTGGCAGCTGGCACGTTGCCACACTTCATATCCCACATCTGTTTTACAGGGTGGCTGACAAGGTGAGGGATGGGTGATGGATGGATCAGAGGCTGCTACTGATAGATGCTGCAGTAGTCCTACAGTAACATTGTTTTAGATGATGCAGTAGTCCTACAGTAACAGTGTGATAGATGATGCAGTAGTCCTACAGTAACAGTGTTTTAGATGATGCAGTAGTCCTACAGTAACAGTGTTTTAGATGCTGCAGCAGGCCTACAGTAACAGTGTTTTAGATGCTGCAGTAGTCCTACAGTAACAGTGTTTTAGATGATGCAGTAGGCCTACAGTAACAGTGGGATAGATGATGCAGCTGGCCTACAGTAACAGTGTGATAGATGATGCAGTAGGCCTACAGTAACAGTGTTTTAGATGATGCAGTAGTCCTACAGTAACAGTGTGATAGATGATGCAGTAGGCCTACAGTAACAGTGTGATAGATGATGCAGTAGTCCTACAGTAACAGTGTGATAGATGATGCAGTAGTCCTACAGTAACAGTGTGATTGATGCAGTAGGACTACAGTAACTGTATGTTTGATACAGTAGTCCCACAGTAACAGTGTGATTGATGATACAGTAGGCCTGCAGTAAGTGTTATAGATGATGCAGCAGGCCTACAGTAACAGTGTTTTAGATGCTGCAGTAGTCCTACAGTAACAGTGTTTTAGATGATGCAGTAGGCCTACAGTAACAGTGTGATAGATGATGCAGCTGGCCTACAGTAACAGTGTGATAGATGATGCAGTAGGCCTACAGTAACAGTGTTTTAGATGATGCAGTAGTCCTACAGTAACAGTGTGATAGATGATGCAGCTGGCCTACAGTAACAGTGTGATAGATGATGCAGTAGGCCTACAGTAACAGTGTGATAGATGATGCAGTAGGCCTAAAGTAACAGTGTGATAGATGCTGCAGTAGGCCTACAGTAACAGTGTGATAGATGCTGCAGTAGGCCTACAGTAACAGTGTGATTGATGATGCAGTAGGACTACAGTAACTGTATGTTTGATGATACAGTAGTCCTACAGTAACAGTGTGATTGATGATACAGTAGGCCTGCAGTAAGTGTTATAGATGATGCAGCAGGCTTACAGTAACAGTGTTTTAGATGATGCAGTAGTCCTTCAGTAACAGTGTGATAGATGATGCAGTAGGCCTACAGTAACAGTGTTTTAGATGATGCAGTAGTCCTTCAGTAACAGTGTGATAGATGATGCAGCTGGCCTACAGTAATAGTGTTTTAGATTATGCAGTAGGCCTACAGTAACAGTGTTATTGATGATGCAGCTGGCCTACAGTAACAGTGTAATAGATGATGCAGTAGACCTACAGTAATAGTGATAGATGATGCAGCTGGCCTACAGTAACAGTGTGATAGATGATGCAGTAGGCCTACAGTAACAGTGTGATAGATGATGCAGTAGTCCTACAGTAACAGTGTGATAGATTATGCAGTAGACCTACAGTAACAGGGTGATTGATGATGCAGTAGATCTACAGTAAGTGTGATAGATGATGCAGTAGGCCTACAGTAACAGTGTGATAGATGATGCAGTAGGCCTACAGTAACAGTGTTTTAGATGATGCAGTAGTCCTACAGTAACAGTGTGATAGATGATGCAGCTGGCCTATAGTAACAGTGTGATAGATGATGCAGTAGGCCTACAGTAACAGTGTGATAGATGATGCAGCTGACCTACAGTAACAGTGTGATAGATGATGCAGTAGGCCTACAGTAACAGTGTTTTAGATGATGCAGTAGTCCTACAGTAACAGTGTGATAGATGATGCAGTAGGCCTACAGTAACAGTTTGATAGAAGATGCAGTAGGCCTACAGTAACAGTTTGATAGATGATGCAGTAGTCCTACAGTAACAGTGTGATAGATGATGCAGCTGGCCTACAGTAACAGTGTGATAGATGATGCAGTAGGCCTACAGTAACAGTGTGATAGATGATGCAGCTGGCCTACAGTAACAGTGTGATGTATAGCCTAACTGTGTTAGTTTACTAGCTTTATTCATCTACACGGCCCCAGGAGACCAGCCCCAGTGACCTTGCTGCTGCAGTAATATAAAAGTGTGTTTGAAATGGCTATAGAGAATAGCGTGCTGTTTGGGATGCAGACAACGACAGCCCCATATTCATAAGGACCGCCCGTGCATTCAATGTCTAACTACTCAGTCTCAGTGTAAGGATCACTATTTCTCATCTTTATATTTTCCTTGATTTAAGTTGAAATCTAAATGTAAATCAGTAATAGTGATGTGACTAAACTCAGGCTACTGTTTGTCACATGGCTTATATTCTGCTGTCTAAACATGACAAAGCAGTGTGTGTACTTGCGTGTCTGTTTTGGATGTCATGATGCTTGATAGTCTTAGTGGGTATATACAGTTTGGATATAAGGGCACAAGGCGAGACCCAGATGCAGACACAGGAGGCAGATGGTTAGAGTTCAAGGTGTTTATTAACAATCCAAAAGGGGTAGGCAAGAGAATGGTCGTGGACAGGCAAAAAGTCAAAACCAGTTCAGAGGTACAGAATGGCAGGCAGGCTCGAGGTCAGGGCAGGCAGAATGGTCAGGCAGGCACGAGGTCAGGGCAGGCAGAATGGTCAGGCAGGCTCGAGGTCAGGGCAGGCAGGATGGTCAGGCAGGCTCGAGGTCAGGGCAGGCAGGATGGTCAGGCAGGCTCGAGGTCAGGGCAGGCAGAATGGTCAGGCAGGCTCGAGGTCAGGGCAGGCAGGATGGTCAGGCAGGCTCGAGGTCAGGGCAGGCAGGATGGTCAGGCAGGCTCGAGGTCAGGGCAGGCAGAATGGCAGGCAGGCTCGAGGTCAGGGCAGGCAGAATGGTCAGGCAGGCTCGAGGTCAGGGCAGGCAGAATGGTCAGGCAGGCTCGAGGTCAGGGCAGGCAGAATGGTCAGGCAGGTGGGAATGGAGTCCAGAAAAACAGGCAAAGGTCAAAACTGGGAGTACTGGGAGTACTAGTAAGAGAGAATAGAAAAGCAGGCGCATGGGAAAAACACTCTGGTTGCCTTGAACATACAAGATGAACTGCCACAGAGAGACAGGAAACACAGGGCTAAAAACACCAGGGAAAATAATCCACACCTGGAAGGGGTGGAGACAATCACAAGGACAGGTGAAACAGATGACACTGGGAGCAGAGTTGAATGGTCAGAAATCCAGTATGTATTGGGCTACGTCCCAAATAGAACCCTATTCCCTATATATTGCACTACATTTGACCTGGGCCCATATTTAGGAGTTCACTAAATAAGGAATAGGCTGCCATTAGGCCTGGTCTGTCTGTATCTGTTATGTTTCTGGGTCATAATGCTTCTTAGTACAGGAAACTTTCTAATACACCCTGCCCCCTGTAGCACTACATACCTGTCTGGATTAGTAGCCTTTGACCGACATTACAGAGAAAATACCAGGGCTATGTCCCAAATAGAACCCTATTCCCTATATAGTGCACTACTTTTGAACAAGGTCCATAGGTCTCTGGTCAAAAGTAGAGCACTAGATAGGGTACCATTGGGATAGATCCCAGGCTAAGCTCAAAATCAGCCTTGGTAACCACAACACTGTGCAGCCTCTTATAATTTTCATTGAGCAACGTTCTGGAACTAACCACAATGGAACACCACAGTCCCTGTTTGGTCTTCATGCTGCTAGTCCCCACATCAATATTCTGCTGAGAAAAGCAGTTTATTTTCTCACAACAAATGTGTTACTGATGTTGATGTTTTTTGCCTGAGGCAAATTGAAACCTTCAGCCACATTTACTGGATGTACTTAGTTGGGCCATGATCTTTCAATTCCCATTAAAAGGCATATTGAGGTGATGAGGACATGGCTACAGCTTGGGAGACTTCTGTCCTGTTGTCTTGTGGAATTTGAGATTCATAGAATTAAGTCAAACATTTACCTGAAGACATGGACATTCAGAACGTATCTGAGGAATGGACAGACATATTTCAGCTTGTGTCAGCTCTTCACCCAGGAAGTAGACAACATTCATCAGTCTGGAGGTTCTGATGACACTGCCAGAAAATAATGAGTACAACATGTAAACATGCCAATGTTATGTCACATATTAACATCCCCCTTCTCCCCATTGGCTGGGCCGGACTGTGAGTGTGATTGCATCTCAAATGGCACTCTTTCCCCTATATAGTCCACTTCTTTTGACCAGGGCTCTCATCTAAAGAAGTGCACTATGTAGGGAATAGGGTGCCATTTGGGACTCAGACTGAGAGAGCTAGGAGGGTCTGACGTGAAGAAACAGACATCACAGCTCCACATCTCTGGATGAAAACAGATGTTGTGTCAGTATGCATGTCTCTTTCATGATGTTACTTTCCTCAAGAGAAATTATTTTCAAAAGACCAAAAGCTGGCTGACATATTTGAAACAAGCGTCTACTGTTACAACAGCCCTGTGGTGGGTTGTCTGTAGATAGATAGATCATAGATAGATGTGTGGTTGTATCAGATCTAGAGGGAATAGCTTTGTATCAATCAGGAGAGTAGGGGTTGATTTACCACTACATTAACATCAGATCTCTGTTCAGCTCTGCTCAGCTCAGTGGTGATGGCTTCTGGGAGACTTCCCTCCTCCTTCTTCTCCTGCTTCTCAGTTCAGATGCTTCTTTTTGTTTTTCATGGCAGGCATCTAAAATTCATGTTGTCCCAGTTTCTCTGGATATCTGGATGAGTTTCTCTGGGTTAAAGCCATGTTGCCATACTGCTGCTGTTGCACTCTGGGACAGACATTCTCTCTCTCTCTCTCTCTCTCCCTTGTTCTCTCATTTTCTCTCTCTCACTATGGGCTCATGTCTTGGATGGGGAAACGTGAGTCTTAAAAAATATTGTTGATTTTCAGAACACATCTCGACTCACATTGGGAATATTCTCTAAACAACAAATCCCAAACCCAGCAGGCCCTCTGAGCGTGTTTGATTGTTTTTAAATTCCCGCGGTTGGTTGAAGTTGAAACACTACAATGGAGCCCTTGGGCTGCTGGGTCTGATCACAACACACATCAACCCTGTACAATCTACTGACTAGGAATAAAGGAACAGCTATAGCAGCCAGCAGTATAGCCTTTTAATTAGGAACCACAGTCTATCTGTGCTGTCCCAGAGCAGTCCCCTGTTTGTCCCAGGCAGAAGGGATCAATCCTGGGTCGATGCAGCTGGAGTGACAGGGCAGAAGTAACAGACCAGCCTGGTGGTGAGACAGAGCAGACAAGTAGGACTGTGACCCAAATGCCACCCTATTCCCTTTATAGTAGACCTGCCTGCAGTTCCGCTGAAACCCTCCTGCCTTTGTTTGCATCTATTTGCATCTGGTTTACATATATTTACATATTGTTTACATCTATTTACTACTTGTTTACATTTACACTTATTCCATAATAATTTGAAATGGGGAGGTATCTTACAAGCCTCTCAGGGTTTTCTACATTTCCTGCACATGCTCATTTAGTTTTCCTTTTAAACTCTGATCACATTGTTTTGTATTTTCTTGTGTGAAAAAAAATCTACCAAAGCCTGCTTAGTCTGACATCTGTTTAGTTTAGACCTCTTTCTCTGTAGTGATCTGCCTTTTCATTCCAACTGCTCTCTATAGTGATGTCATGTAGTCCCTTTACATACCATGCTCCAGGTTATAGTGACAAATCTACACTAGCACTGTTGGAGCTAGGAACAAAAGCATTTCACTACCCCCGCAATAACATCTGCTAAATATGTGTATGCGACTAATAAAATGTTATTTTATTTCATTCGATTTTATTGACTGTTTAGATCCTCTCTGCTACTGTGGGAGTCAGTGCATGTGTCTCAAATTGCACCCTATTCCTTACATAGTGCACAGCTTTTTACCAGGGCCCCAGTCAAAAGTAGTGCTTTATATAAGGAATAGGGTGCCATTTGAGAGATGGCAGCCAGCAGCTTTGGCCTCTCTGTGTTGTGTCCCAGTGTTGTCTCTCTGTGTTGTGTCCCAGTGTTGTGTCTTTGTGTTGTCTCTCTGTGTTGTGTCCCTATGTTGTGTCTCTGTGTTGTGTCCCTATGTTGTGTCTCTGTGTTGTGTCCCTATGTTGTGTCTTTGTGTTGTGTCTCTGTGTTGTGTCCCTATGTTGTGTCTCTGTGTTTCCTCTCTGTGTTGTGTCCCAGTGTTGTGTCTCTGTGTTTCCTCTCTGTGTTGTGTCCCAGTGTTGTGTCTCTGTGTTTCCTCTCTGTGTTGTGTCCCAGTGTTGTGTCTCTGTGTTTCCTCTGTGTTGTCCCAGTGTTGTGTCGCTGTGTTTCCTCTGTGTTGTCCCAGTGTTGTGTCTCTGTGTTTCCTCTCTGTGTTGTGTCCCAGTGTTGTGTCTCTGTGTTTCCTCTCTGTGTTGTCTCTCTGTGTTGTCCCAGTGTTGTGTCTCTGTGTTTCCTCTCTGTGTTGTGTCCCAGTGTTGTGTCTCTGTGTTGTCTCTCTGTGTTGTGACCCTATGTTGTGTCTGGGATGAAGTATCTATGTCGCTGGAAACAAACCACTAAAGCCCAGAGGAGCTGTTAAAGAGATGGGCCACAAGCCACTGCAAAGGCCATGGATCTCTCCCTCTCTCTCTCTATCTCTCTCTCTCTCTCTCTCTCTCGTTCATGCGTGGTAACCCTGGAGAATTGCTGATGGGGGATTTTTTGGCAGCTGCCTACATTAGCATGGCCCTGATGGAACATGATGTGCTCACTGCCTCCCCACATTAGCATAAGAGGGCTGTAGGCCATGCCTTCCTGTTCTGGGTAATGGGGACCAGGGGCAAAGCTGGTAGGAAGAGGAGAGGAAGAGAGGAGAGGGGGAAGAGGAGGAGAGGAAATAGGGATACAGATGGCTGGAGGGGGAGAGAAACAGAGGAGAGGAGGAGAGTAAAGGAGGAGATAGGGGATATGGGGCTCTGGGGGACGAGATGGGGGCACAGCTGGCTTCTGTCTTGCAGGAGGAAAAGTGGAGAGGAGGAGGAGAGCAGAGAAGGGAAAGGAGGAGAAGTGGGTGTGAGGATATGGCTGCTGCCTGCTGTCTTCCAGAAGGACTGGAAGAGGAAAGGAGAGGTGGGTAGTAGGAAGAGGAGAGAGGAGATGGGCTGCACTATGTCTATATCTGGAAATAGGGTGTTAGTTGGGATGCAGACAGTGTTTTTGCCAATACATTTTATAATACTTCTCTGTAGACATTAATAAAAAACTTAAACCCCCCCCACCACAGGGAAGAAAAAAAAGATTTACATTAGCCAATCATTTCAACATTTGGGTTATAACTTAGTTATCTTCTGGGGTGGAGTAACATAGTGTCTAAGTAAGACAACCCACTGGGCACAGATGTAATTTCATTGTCTAGTTTTGATTTACATTTGGTTGAGTTGTCAACTAATGTGAATTCAACGTGAAATCAACAAAACATTTTACATGTCATTGGATTTAGGTTAAATGTTAAGAAAAATACTACATTCCCTTACGTTGATGACTTTTTTCAAATCCAATGATTTTTCCATGTAGGGGGCATTATTTCAGATATATCTAAGATATACCTTCTCACCTTTCTGTCTGGTGTCATCTCCCTCCATCTCAACTATCATCGACTGCTTCTGTCTGGAAATAGATATGCATATTTATGCTAATGAGGCATCCAGGGCATGTAAGTCATCTAGGGCTGTGACAATACCAGTATCGCAATATTCTTTCCACGTGAAAAATGAAAACACGAAGCAGACCAAACTCTTTTGTCCTTTTAAAAACCTGCTGTATGCAATATTGTGTGCTAAAGAGTACCACGGTATGAGTTATAATACCCATGAATCCTACCGGTAAACAGGGAAATGGTTCCAATCGTTTTCCCATCATTCATTTTTCAAATGGTTTTTTCTTTTAGAAACACTTAAAATAAGGGCTGTGTTCCATGTAGACATACCCTGGCGTGGCGTTTGGATAACTGTGTAAATCTCTCTATGTCAAGGTGACTTTTATCAATATTTATGCTTGTACTTTTGACAAGTGATGGCGCCGGAGGGGAGGGCGGCCGTCTTATTGGCCCTTAACCAACCGTGCTATGTTGTTTTTGTTTTTTCGCGTTGTTCGTAACTGGTTTTGTACATAATGTTCTTCTTCAATGAGTACTGCTGCTCTTTAATCATTTGTTATTCTTATCTCTTACTTTGTTTTTGCCATTTTCTTAACTGCATTGTTGGTTATGGGCTTGTAAGTAAGCATTTTACTGTAAGGTCTACTACACCTGTTGTATTCGGCACATGTGACAAATTACAATTTGATTTGATTTATTTACTCCCCCAAAATGAAACGCTAATTAGCTGCTAATGTGGCTATCAGAAAGAACTACAAATGCCATGATCAAACGTCACGCCATGATAAGCCTACACAAAACACAGCCCTTATTTGAAGTGTTTCTAAAATCCCCTAAAATAAGGGTGGAAAATGATTTGAACCATTTCCCTGTTTGACCGCTAGGTTTTATGGGTAATTATGACACTCCACTTTGGGGCTCTATAGCTTGAAAATAAATAAATGTGACTCTGGATGACAACATAATGATGTTTTCCTAAAGAACTCAAATCCGCTTTGTGTTTTGTTTCCACACAATAACACTGTTAAGACACGTCTGTGTTATGAAACTGCTGATTCCAGTGTCATTTAATTCCAGTTTGCCTCTAACTAAGATATGTGGCTCATACATATATTCATGAGAGAGTAATGGACAATTGAACATGTTCCATTCCCATAGTTTAATTAAGAAAATGTAGGATTTCAGCTTGGCAGCCCTGTGGTTATTTATCCCCTTATTGTCTATTGTTCTGTTTTGAGCTGCAAGGCATAGGATCCATCCCAAATGGCACTCTATTCCCTATACACACTATTTTTGACCAGGGCCAATAGGGAATAGGGTTCCATTTGGGACACTTCCTCAACCAGTATAGAGAGAAATAACAAGGATTTATACTGTTGTATTATACAAAAGAGAAACAAGGCTACAGGTGTAGGATCTTAAGCTGATTAATCTTTTGTTGCTGAGAATTGTCCTGCACAGAAGGAAATGCAAACTTGTAGTGTATTTAAGTTTTTAAAGGCTTCTAAAGTTTGTATTTCCACTTTGAAATATCAGACTTGATTTGCCCTAACAAAAAATGTATCAACCCTTACAAAAATGTAAATTTATTATATTACACATAATAATTCCCATTTCCTGTTGGTGCAGGATTATTTTCCTGCTGTAGCAAACTGGCTCAAATTAAGATCCTGCATCTGTATGTGACTCTATAATATTTCTTATCGTGAATGCTGCAGGCCTCTTATAGCATAGTGGCTGTAACAGTGCCATAGTCCTTCAGTGTTAGGAGCATGTTTCATTCTCTGCCAGTTGGGACAGAAATGAGAAAACGTATTTGGGTCCAATGTTTTCTCTCATCTAGACAATCCGTTTTCCATATGGAGATGTTCCTATCTAATTTTTGGGGTTATTGTTGCAGCGCTGAAAAGCACATGGCACATTTCCAGGCTTCTGACAGAAAATCCCTCCATCTTTGGAGAGGCTTGAATATGTCTGCCCCAATTCTGTGCATTATGATGATAGTTTCCTACTTCTGGGCTCAGTGAAGAAGGTCTGCGCTCTGCATCATCTCTGCACTCTTCAAAACAAAGGTTCCGAAAGGGTTCTTCGGCTGTCCCCATAGGAGAACTCTTTTTGGTTCCAGGTAAAACCCCTTTTTGGTTCCAGGTAGAAGCCTTTTGGGTACCATGTAGAACCCTCTGTGGAAAGGGATCTATATTAAACCCAAAACGGTTCTACTTGGAAACCAAAACAGTTCTACATGGAACCAAAAGGATTCTACCTGGAACCAACAATGGTTCTCCTATGGGGACAGCCGAAGAACCCTTTTAGGTTCTAGATAGCACCTTTATTTCTAAGAGTGTGGATCTAAAGAAGTGCAATGAAGAAATGGTGGATGTGTGTGTGTGTGTGTGTGTGTGTGTGTGTGTGTGTGCTAGGGCTTTGTGGTAGTGGCAGCTGCAGTGCAGGTGAATAACTCAACCCAGGTTGTGTTTCTCCCACTGCTCCCCAGAGAGCTGTGTTTCTGGTGGCAGGAAGCCAGCTGGCCTGGTGTTCTCTATGCGTCCCAAATGACACCCTATTCCCTATGTAGTGCATTACTTTTGACCATAGCACTATGGGCCCTGGTCAAAAGTAGTGCACTATATAAGTAACAGGGTGTCATTTGGGATGCGCTCTCTGATGCTCTGACCTCTGTTGACCTTGGAGTAACAACACGTCTTACAGACTGGAGATTGGGTAGAGTAGCAGCAGAGAACAGGCAGTAAATAGGCCTGGAAATAAGTTTTCTTTAGGTTAATTAAAGCACTTTTCCCCAACTCCAATCCTCGAGACCAACTCATCTGATTCAACTCATTGAGTGCTTGATGATTAGTTGGCAAGTTGAATCAGGTGTGCTTGTCTGGGGCCACAACAAAAATGTGTGCTGTTGGTAGGACTGGAGGACTGGAGTTGGGAAACACTGCATTAAAGGTTCAGTTCAGCACTGTCTCTCTCTCATCCCCAGAGCACCAGAGGAGGACCAAACCATATTAGGATGGCTCAGAGGATTAGAGGCTTCTTTGCAGAAACATCACACTGCATTGACACGTCCTTGGCTTGCTCTGAGGCATTTCCGTCGCACACTGAGAGTGGCTAGCCTAGCCACACATACCTGCTGCCAGCTTGATGTTACCAATAGGAAGTATGTCTCATCAGAGAACAGCGTCTTGTCATATTGTGGACATTGTTAACATCTCCGGTCAACAGAGGATGCGTCCCAAATGGACAAGAACGTTTCACCAGAACCCCATATAGTGCACTACTTTTGACCATGGCCCATCCACCATTTGGGACACAAACTGAGGCTTCATAACCATCCATGAGAGCTGGGGGACGTTGTGTGTTCTATCTAAACACCTCAGCATTTGAATTATCACAGACTTAGTACTGTTTAGACTAGCTTCTTGTCTTGTATAAATTGTAACCTCTTCTCAGGCTGTCTATGTTCAGCTGAAGACACAGGAGGCCTCGATACCTCCTGCTTTAAAGAGAATACAGAGTCTCTATGGAAGTAATAGTCCTGCTCTGTATAGAGAGGGGGCATCCCAAATGGAACCCTATTCCCTATATAGTGCATTACTTTTGATCAGAGCTCAATTGGCCATGGTTAATAGTAGTGCACTATATGGGGAATAGGGTTTCATTTGGGTTGCAGTCACTGATGTCACAGGATAGGTTCCTGCTATCTGCTGTATGTCTGTCTGCCTGTTCTGGAAGTCTGGGACATCCCTCACATGGGTGTGTTAAACTATGAACACTGACCAAATTTGTAAGCTACTGTCTGTCTGTCTGTCTGTTCAGGCTCTGTCCCTCAGGCCTCACACTACTGTTCTCATAGAGAATTCAAGAAAGAATAAACCTTATCCCATGAAGGTTACAGCATAGACCTGATGACAGTTAAAACCATGTACCCCTGCCTATTAACATCCCACATCCCCCCATCCCAGAGTGTCCTCTCCTGACTGACTCCCAGCTGAGTTATATTCTGTTCAGCCCTGGCTCCAACCACCTGCAGGCCTCTGAGCTGACTGGCCTCATTGACTTGTAGTGCACGTTGTCTGTGGAGTGTGTCCCTGAACTGCCAATGAGAATATCTGTAGTGACATGTGGAAGTGTTTGAGTCTGGCCAGCTTCGCCCTGCATGCTGAGGAAAGGAGCTGCATTCTGAAATCAGCCGAGGAGCTGATCTGGATCCTGAGTTCAACTGTCTGTCTGGCTTCACAATGCGTCTGTTCTGTTATTGTTGTCTGTGTTCCAAATGGTACCCTATTCCCTATATAATGGTACCCTATTCCCTATAAACCCTATAGGCCCTGGTCAAATGTAGTGCCCTATATTGGGATCAAAGCGCTGTATAAATCCAATTAATTATTATTATTTGAGGCATAGACTTTCAAAATGGTTCTGTTCTCTTATCATGCTCAAATCAAAGAAATGCAAGCACTTAATCAACGATGCAGTTTAAGAAAAAATAAGAGTTAAGAAAATATTTAAAAAATGGTTACAAAATAAAATAACAACAACGAGGCTATATGTAGGGGGTACCGGTACGGAGTCTGTCATGACTTCCACCGAAGTTGGTCACTCTCCTTGTTCGGGCGGCATTTGGTCGAAGTCACCAACCTTCTAGCCATCGCTGATCCACTTTTAATTTTCCATTGGTTTTGTCTTGTCTTCCATCAAACCTGGTTCCAATTCCATCAATTACAAGTTGTGTATTTAACCCTCTGTTCCCCCTCATGTCCTTGTCGGTAATTGTTTCTCGTAGTGCTTATGCACGGTATGCTGGTATTACCGGGTTTTGTTTGACCCATTTATTGGCTACCCGGTGTGCTCAGTCCACGATCATCTCCTTTGTCTTGATCACGTTGAGGGAGAGGTTGTTGCCCGGGCACCACATGGCCAGGTCTCTGACCTCCTCCCTATAGGCTGTCTCGTCGTTGTCGGTAATCAGCCTACCACCTTTGTGTTGTCGGCAAACTTAATGATGATGTTGGAGTTGTGCTTGGCCACACTGTCGTGTGTGAACAGGGAGTACCTGAGGGGACTAAGGACGTGCCCCTGAGGGGCCCCGTGTTGAGGATCAGCCTGGCAGATGTGTTGTTACCTAACCTTACCACCTGTGGGCAGCCCGTCAGGAAGTCCAGGATTCAGTTGCAGAGGGAGGTGTTAAGTCCCAGGGTCCTTAGTCCCAGGGTTACGATCATATCAAGACTGAGGGGAAAACATTTTACTTCAGAATGGTTAGATAGAAGCATTACAACACATTTAAACTAACAACCTGATATGATATAAAGGCTTTATAGAGCATTCATAAACATAACAAATATGCCTCACAAAGCAGCAAAAGCAACATTAGCCTGAAGATGTGACTAGCTATCTCCATCTCAAAGGAAGCCTGCATGTATTTTCCTTGGCTGTGCAGCTCAGGGCCCGTATCCACAAAGTGTCTCAGAGTAGTAGTGCTGATCTAGCATCCGTTTTTACTTTTGGAACATGAAGAAAAATATTGTATGGACAGATCCTAGATCAGCACTCCTACTCTGAGACGCTTTGTGGATATGGGCCCAGATCTCTCTCCAGAGGCTCAGTTTTAAGCCTGCTGTTGCTAGGCTGTTATCACAGAGAACAGTCTCTGCCTGGTTCTGGTTCTATTGGGCCAGATGTTCCCTGGATGTTCCCATCCAGGCCTCTTTCTCTCTCTGCCTTGTATTCTATTATCACAGTGTTTCTGTTGGCTGTCCTTTTATATACACAACACACACACACACACAGACTGTGCTGTCCATTCTGCCGATTATCTGTCTCCTCTTGTCTCTCTGTGGGGATCAGCAAGCTCTGAGAGGAGGTGTGTGTGTGTGTGTGTGTGTGTGTGTGTGTGTGTGTGTGTGTACACAGATCTCCTAAATGGCTGGTTCTGTGTTCCGCTTCCAGGAGATGGAGAGAGAGGGGAAGAAAGTTCAAACAACAAAGCTTCAGTGTTTTTATTACTCAGATCGGGTGGAAAAATATAAAGATAATATTCCAGTTGACAAGTTTTCTTTACATGTGCCTTGGTGTTATTATATTCTGAGTGAATCAAAACAAGAAACTCATTTAATTTTGTTTTGAAAACAAATGAATTAGCTATTAGCTCATGCAAAATGTAAAAGTTTGAGAGTGTGACAAAATGTACACTGAGTGTACAAAACATTAAGAGCTCCTTCCTATTATTGAGTTACACCCCCTTTTGCCCTTAGAACAGCCTCAATTCATCAGGGCATGGACTCTACAAGGTGCCGAAAGCACAGGGATGTTGGCACATGTTGACTCCAGTGATTCCCACAGTTGTGTCAAGTTGGTTGGGTTTCCTTTGGATGGTGAAAAACCCAGCAGCGTTGCAGTTCTTGACACACTCAAACCGGTGCGCCTGGCACCTACTACCATAACCCGTTCAAAGCCACGTAAACCTTTTGTCTTGCCCATTCACCCTCTGAATGGCACACATACACCATCTGTGTCTCAAGGCTTAAAAATACTTCTTTGACCTGACTCCTCTCCATCATCTGCACTGATTTGAAGTGAATTTAACAAGTGACATCAATAAGGGATCATACCTTTCACCTGGATTCACCTGGTTAGTCTATGTCATGCAAAGAACATTTCCTAATGTTTTGTACACTCAGTGTATTCTGTGTTTTATAATGAAAGGACCTTTAAATACGTCCTTCTGTTTTTAATTGAATCCACTAGTGTCAGGGCAGTGACCATTAGACTGATTATGATGCTTCATTCTATATCTCCTGATATCTCAAGGAGTGATGGGTATCATTTTTGTCTTAATCTGTTGTTGTCTAGTGCCGTCTTTTTGCTACGTAGCTAGGGCCATCTACTTTAAGTGCTGCCTGTCTTCCCAGTAGCCTACTTGGTCTGTGAACTGTTAACTGCTATCAACTTGCTGATGACTGACACATCAACCAGAATTAATGGGCAGGGCAATTTGTGAATGTTGTTGTCTTCATAATCAGCGGTTGTATTGGAAGGGGAGTGGTTTCTCCTATCCTAGGCAATCAACAATTAGTTATGAGTGGTGTGCTATTCACATCTGCAAGGAAAGGATTCGTGTTAGTACTTCAGTCTCCTCTGTTTTATCAGAGGCACTTCCGTTGCAAAACTAAGACCGTTGCCACAGACGGTTCTGACGAGTGTTTCTGCCGAGTTATTTGAGGAAGGAATGAGAAGAAGGCTCCACACCACTCTCTCACTTGAGCATCTTAACTAGTTATTTTCAGATTTAATTTGACTCTTTTGTAGCTTTGGCAACTATGTGTGTGTTTTCTACACCTGTCCGTTCCTCTCCCTGTAGGCTTTACAGACACTACACCCACACCTTGGCTGCAACCCTTCTAATTTAGTGTACCCTGCACACCCAACCCATGTGGAATTCCTGGTCTCTAGCAGCTTTTGGAACTGCCGATCTGCAGTCAAGAATGCAGAGTTCATGTCAGCCTATGCTGCCCTTCAGTCCCTTGACTTGTTGCCCCTGACAGAGACATGGATCACCTCAGAGAACACTGCTGCTCTCTCTTCATCTGACTACGTTTCTCATAATCCAAGAGCATCTGGTCATTGTGGTGGTGGCACAGGGCTACTCATTTCTCCTAAGTGGAGATTTTCTCTTTTCCCCCTCACTTACCTGTCCATTTCCCCATTTGAATTCCATGCTGTCACTGTCACTTGACAACAATGTTAAGCTTGAGTGGACATCTGTTGCCCATCAGGTGCCCTGAGTTCCTCAATGAGCTTGACACCTTGATAAGCTAACTTCCTAATGATGGCTCACCATTCATTGAAATGGGTGACTTTAACATCCCAATCGTCTGACTTCAATGAATTTCTTTCCACTCTTTTCCTCTTTTGACCTCTCCCTTTCCCAGTAAACTCCCACTCACAAGGCAGGCAATACTCTTGACCTCATCTTCACTAGAAGTTGCTCGCTTACTAATCTCACTGCAACCCCCATCCATGTCTCTGGTCACTACTTTGTTTGCTTTTCTCTCCAACTCTCTTCCAACCCTACTCACTCGGGCCCTACTCAGATGGTCATGCGCCGCTGCAATCTTCACTCTCTCTTCTATCTTATCCTCTCTTCATTCTACTAAATCCTTCTCCCTACAATCTGCTGACTCTGCATCTTTGACCAAATGCTCCTCCCTTTCTGTATCCTTTGAGTTGCACTGTCCCCTTTCCTTCCGGGCCGACTTGGCCCTCCCCTCCTGCCCCGTGACTCATTGCGAGCTTATAGAACAGGGCAGCTGAGTGAAAATTGAGGAAAATTAAACTTCCAGAAGTACCTATCCTCCTTTCACTCCCTCCTTTCTACCTTCTCTTCTTCTATATCCACTGCTAAAGGCACTTTCAATCACTATAAAGTTTTTGAACTTCTGCCTCTAACCCTAGGAAACTCTTCCCCTCCTTCCTTAAATCCTCCACCCCATCCTCCTCCCTCTCAGCGGACGACTTTGTCAACCACTTTGAAAAGAAGGTTGACCATGTCCGCTCCTCATTCACTCAGCCTATTGAGTCCACTTGTCCGACTCACACAGAGCTACCCTACGCCTTTACCTCTTTTCCCCCTCTCTCTCCCGATGAAATACTGCGACTAGTGAGGTCTGGCTACCTGACAACCTGTCCTCTCGACCCCATCCCCTCCTACCTTCTCCAGACCATCCCTGGAGACCTTCTTCCATTCCTCACTTTCCTCATCAACTCAACCCTGACCTCTGACTTCAAAATGTCCAGAGTCACTCCGTTCCTCAAGAAAACAACACTCTAACCCTCTAACATCAAAACAGACCCTTCTTTCTTTTACAAAACACTTGAGCGTGCTGTCTCTGACCAACTCTCTCGATATCCCTCTCAGAATGATCTTCTTGAACCTAACCATTCAGGCTTCAAGGCTGGTCACTCAACCGAGACTGCGCTTCTCTGTGTCACAGAGGCTCTCCGCACTGCCAAAGCTGAGTCTCCTCTGTTTTCATTCTTCTAGATGTAAACTCGGCAAAAAAAGAAACGTCCCTTTTTCAGGACCCTGTCTTTCAAAGATAATTTGTAAAACTCCAAATAACTTCACAGATCTTCATTGTAAAGGGTTTAAACACTGTTTCCCATGCTTGTTCAATGTACCATAAACAATTAATGAACATGCACCTGTGGAAAAGTTGTTAAGACACTAACAGCTTACAGACAGTAAGTAGTAAGGTCACAGTTATGAAAACTTAAGACACGAAAGAGGCCTTTCTACTGACTCTGAAAAACACCAAAAGAATGATGCCCAGGGTCCCTGCTCATCTATGTGAATGTGCCTTAGGCATGCTGCAAGGAGGCATGAGGACTGCAGATGTGGCCAGGGCAATAAATTGCAATGTCCGTACTCTGAGATGCCTAAGACAGCGCTACAGGGAGACAAGACGGACCGCTGATTGTCCTCGCAGTGGCTGACCATGTGTAAAAACACCTGCACAGGATCGGTACATCCGAACATCACACCTGTGGGACAGGTATTGGATGTCAACAACAACTGCCCGAGTTAGTGCAGGAATGTACAATCCCTCCATCAGTGCTCAGACTGTCCGCAATAGGCTGAGAGAGGTTGGACTGAGGGCTTGTAGGCCTGTTGTACGGCAGGTCCTCACCAGATTGCCTATGGGTATAAACCCACCATTGCTGGACCAGACAGGACTGGCAAAAAGGGCTCTTCACTGAAAAGTCACGGTTTTTCCTCACCAGGGGTGATGGTCGGATTCGTGTTTATTGTCGAAGGAATGAGCGTTACATTGAGGCCTGTACTCTGGAGCGGGATCGATTTGGAGGTGGAGAATGCGCATTTTCTTCTGTTGAAGCCATTATATTCTTTATTTACTTCTGTGTTTTGAGTCGTTGTCCTGTTGCATCACCCAACTTCTGTTGAGCTTCAATTGGCGGACAGATAGCACCTAACATTCTCCTGCAAAAGGTCTTGATTAGCTTGAGAATTCATTTTTCCGTTGATTAAAGCAAGCTGTCCAGGCCCTGAGGCAGCAAATCAGCCCCAAACCATGATGCTCCCTCCACCATACTTTACAGTTGAGATGAGGTGTTGGTGTGCTGTGCCTTTTTTTTCTCCACACATAGTGTTGTGTGTTCCTTCCTTCCAAACAACTCAACTGTAGTGTCATCTGTCCACAGAATATTTTGCCATTAGCGCAGTGGAACATCCAGGTGCACTTTTGCAAACTTCTTCTGTGGTGTCCTCCCATGAACACCATTCTTGTTTAGTGTTTTACTTATCGTAGACTCGTCAACAGAGATGTTAGCATGTTCCAGAGATTTCTGTAAGTCTTTAGCTGACACTCTTTTAAACCTGATTGAGAATTCTGCGCTGTGCTCTTGTAGTCATCTTTGCAGGATGGCCACTTCTAGGAAGAGTAGCAACAGTGCTTTCTTAAATTATAGACAACTTGTCTTACTGTGGACTGATGAACATCAAGGCTTTCAGAGATACTTTTGTAACCCTTTCAGGCTTTATGCAAGTCAACAATTCTTAATCTTAGGTCTTCTGAGATCGCTTTTGTTCGAGTCATGGTTCACATCAGGCAATACTTCTTGTGAATTGCAAACTCAATCTCGTTTCATTGATTGGATTCCAAGTTAGCTGACTCCTGACTCCAATCAGCTTTTGGAGAAGTCATTAGCCTCGGGGTTCACATACTTTTTCCAACCTACACTGAATGTTTAAATTATCTATTCAATATAGACAAGAAAAATGCAATAATTTGTGTGATATTAGTTTAAGCACACTGTTTGTCTATTGTTGTGAGTTAGATGAAGATCAGATCAAATTTGATGACCAATTTATGCAGAAATCCTGGTAATTCCAAAGGGTTCACATACTTTATCTTGCCACTGTATATACTGTATTTTATTTATAATGTTTACATATCTTACATTACTCATATTACATGTACATCCTGTATTTTACACCATCTATTGCTCCTTGCCTATGCCGCTCGGCCATCGCTCATCCATATACTTACATGGACCAATTCTCATATACCGCTTTAGATTTGTGTGTATTAGGCAGTTGTTGGGGATTGTTAGATTACTTGTTGGATATTACTGCACTGTCGGAACTAGAAGCACAAGCATTTCGCTACACTTGCATTAACATCTGCTAACCATGTGTATGTGACAATATTTTGTTGTTGTTTGATTTATTTCAACCAATCATCAGTAATTTGTGTCCGTGCATGTTGAGTGCCCTTCTCTATAGGCATGCTGAAATTCTGTTGTTATTTGTTTGCAGAGAAATAGCATTGTACTTTTTCCAACAGTTTGCTAAGAGCTGGTAGCAAGCTGATAGGTCTGCTGTTAGAACCAGTAAAGGCCGTTTTACCACTCTTGGGTAGCGGAATGACTTTGGCTTCCCTCCAGGCCTGAGGACAAAGACTTTCCTCTAGGCTCAGATTAAAGATATGACCGATAGCAGGGGCTATGGAGTCAGCTACCATCCTCAGTAGCTTTCCATCTGAGTTGTCAAGAGGTTTGTTATTATTGATCGATAACAATACTGTTTCAAACTCTCCCACACTAACTTTAAAACATTATAACTTGCAATGCTCTCTTCATACTCTCTTCAAAGAGTATCTTAAATAATCCCACAGTACCCCCACCCACTCTAAATTTGCTGATAGCTACTTTATTGAGAATAAATGTACTTACTATGACTGTGATATGTGGTTCTCCTACCTAGCGATCTTAAGATGAATGCACTAACTGTAAGTTGCTCTGGATAAGAGCGTCTGCTAAATAACTAACATGTAAATGTGAATATGCTGGTCATCATCTCTCAATGGGGAGAGTAGTCTAACATCAGAGTAGTGCACTATTAGGGAATAGGATGCCATTTGGGACATACCCTGATTCTTATTTCCTGCCAGGATTGCAGGTCTGATGAACATGTAATATATATGAGCATTAGCATAATAATCATCATAATTATTCCAGTTCAGTGAAGACCATAAACCAGACTTTTTACTCTGGCGCTCCCCGACTGTCACGGTTTTCTTTAAGTGAAGTAGAGTCAGACCAAAATGCGGCGTGGCTATTGCGATCCATGTTTAATGAAAACAAAGTAAACACGAATCAAATACAAAAACATTAAACGTAACACGAAAACCAAAACAGCCTAATACTGGTGCAAAGTAACACAGAGACAGAACAAGGACATTCACCCACAAAACCCAACACCAAACAGGCTACCTAAATATGGTTCCCAATCAGAGACAATGACGAACACCTGCCTCTGATTGAGAACCATATTAGGCCAAACATAGAATGCCCACTCAGCTCACACCCTGACCAACCAAAACATAGAAACATACAAAGCAAACTATGGTCAGGGTGTGACACTGACAAAAACACACCTTGGTCAACAGAGAGCTGTTTGTTCTTTAGTCCAATCGATTGGTCAAAATGTTTAAACACATAGATCCCCTGAACGCAGCTCACTCTCCAGATCCCAATTACCTGAATTCTAATCACCTGTTCACATACCTGTAAGTCATTATCACACACTTTTTATTTCAGTTCTTTGCACCCCATCTGTGTGAGGTATAGTTTGTTTTGTGACACACGTCTTTCGGGGCGCGGTTTTTCCCGTGATTTACTCCTCCCGTGTAAGAACAATTTTGGCCTGCCTCACTAATGACGCCTTTTTGCCTATTCCCTGCCTGTACTTTAGCCTATCGGATTTCCTGTCATCTACCTATTTCCTGATCTCCCGGACTACGTAACTAGCCTTTTCCCTGCCTGTACTGTTGCCCTTTTGGAACCCCTGTGTATGACCTTCTACCTGCCCCTGGACACAGTTACCTGCCTCCTCCTGTGTATGACCTTCTGCCGCCCCTGGACCCAGCTGCCTGCCTCCTCCTGTGGTCCTTTGCAATAAACACTTGCTGCGCCCTGCGCATGAAACCAGCTCTCTGTCTCCCCTCGTGTTCGTTGCACATATGCTGTGTGATGACATGAACAGATGATCTATATAACTATTGAAATATATGTCTAAGTAAGTTATGGTATTAAGACTCAACAGGATGCACTCTTTGTCCTACAGCTCGATGGTGGTTAAACAAGGCTGCTATACTTAGCCTACTAATGATAATGACATTACTAATTATGATGAAAGTGGTAGTAGCAGTAAAAATAATAACAATAAGGAGATCAAGAAAAAGGAGGGTTATTATTATAAATATAACTTTTCAGACAATTTGGAAGAGTGTAAACAACACTAAATACATTATAAATAATACCAGATAGGCTGTTCTAATGAAAAAAAAAGAAGTGTAAAGCCTTTATTACAGCATAGCAAAGATACAATTTTAAAAAACGCCAAATTTGTGAAATTGTTAATCCAACATGTGGGTGCGTGAGGCTTGGTGCTCACGGAATCAGTAGACTATTGAAGATCTGTCATTTCTGCAGCTATACAGTACCAGTCAAAAGTTTGGACACACCTACTCATTCAAAGGTTTTTCTTAATTTGTACTATTTTCTACATTGTAGAATAATAGTGAAGGCAAAACTATGAAATAACACATATGGAATCATGCGGTACCCCCAAAAAATGTAACATATCAAAATATATTTTATATTTCCGATTCTTCAAAGTAGCCACCCTTTTCCTTGACAGCTTTGCTCACTCTTGGCATTCTCTCAACCAGCTTCACCTGGAATGTTTCTCCAACACTCTTGAAGGAGTTCCCACATATGCTGAGCACTTGTTGGCTTCTTTTCCTCTCTCCTCACCTTTTCTTAGACAATTAGGGTAAGTGCTGTTTTCTATCCACTATCTCTTCTGCTGCCTCCGCCACATTGTTCTCAACACCAATATACTTGATAGCTTTACTATTATGCACATAGCAAAATGCTCTAGGAATAGGCGCCAATTCAACAGCGCACAGATGTTTGAGGACAACGACCGCTATCCAACACGGGAGAAAGCACATTTTTTATAAAACTTTTTTTTTTTACATTCGTATTTACATAATTAGTTATTATATAATATAATCATATACAACTTCAGGAGCACATGTCTTAGTGATGGACTGTGCCATCCCCACGGCCTCCACAATGGATTAGTCCACAGACAGCTGGTCATTTTTTAAATGTATTTTATTTGACCTTTATTTAACTACGCAAGTCAGTTAAGAACAAGTTCTTATTTACAATGACGGCCTAGGAACAGTGGGTTAACTGCCTTGTTCAGAACGACAGATTTTTACCTTGTCAACTCGGGGATTTGATAGAGCAACTTTTCGGTTACTAGTACACCATGAAATTATTATTTTTTGCTACTGCTCGACTAAAGAAATCTCGGTCAACCAACAGTCTGTCGACCAAACAATCGGCCAGTCGATTAAACGGAGTCAGATCTACTTTTTAAAATTTTTACAATAGATGACTTCTGGAGTTGCCTGGAGTGCCCAACTGAAGAACTGCACAGAATACCAAGCCCTCCCTCCCTTTCTCTCCCTCTCTCATTCACTCCCTCCCTTCCATCCTCCCTCTATCCACTGTGACAAGGTCAGGTCGACCTTCGTATAGCAGGTCACACTCAATCTCATAAACTAGCTCCAGAACACAGAACACTGTTCCAGCAGGGAGGGAAACAAGCACGCTGCCGGAAGCTATCAAATCCCTCTCGCTCACTGCCTGCCTGCCTGACAACACAGACACACACACACACACAGAGAGAGACAGCTACACACACATATAAACACACACAGACAGCAACACATATACACACACACCCTCTGCACTGTGAGAACAAAACGCAGTGAGAAAGAATGAGCTGCAGTTCTGACATTAGCTCTGAAAGGCATGCTCATATCACATCAGGAGAAGCAGCCCTGAGCTGATTGAGTGTGCTCTACATAAGAGCAGGGAAAGAGAGTGAGAGGTGAAATGGAGTAGAGTGAGGGGAGGAATAGAGGACTGGCCTGCCACATAATAAGATCGAAGTCTCCCAGTCTACCAATACCTGGGAGCTGAATCATGAAGACCTATATGCATCCCAAATGGTACCCTATTCCCTATATGGCACTCCTTTTGACCAGGGCCCATAGGGCAGTATAGTGCAAAAGTATAGTTCACCATACAGGGAATAGGGTGCCATTTGGGATGCAACCTCAGTCTCCCAAATGTCACAACTACTGTAAGAAACTGTAATTTACATTACTGAGGAGGGAAAGAGGGGGAGAGGAAGAGATAAATAAAGAGAGAGGGAGGGGAGAGAGAGTTTTTGCATTGAGATGTGTGATAGCTCTAACCTGGACAGTCATGTGGAGACTAGGTTCCAGTTGCAGATATGAGATCAAGCGTATCGCTGGGTAGTTAAAACAACATAAAGGAGGTGTGGGTTGAGTCCATCTGGAGGGTAGGGCTTCTCCTCTAGCCTGACTGGTCAGTTCCTCAGGGTAGCCAATCAGATCTCTGCACTCACCTCACTCATCAGGCAGTGACGATCATCTGGTGACTGTAGTACAGTGATCTGATTTTCTCTCTCTTTCTGTCGCAATAATGTAGTAATTGAATGCAATGAAAAATAATGAAAATACTGTGGTAGTAATAAAAACTGTTTTATATGGATGTGGGCTATGTTTATCCCCTAGGCTACAGAGACCTTGTATTGGTTCAGGACCCTGTAATGCTCCATGATAACATGATTTGGGTATATCCTAAATTGTACCATATTCCCTATTTAGCACACCTCTTTTGACCAGGGCCCATACGGCTCTGGTCAAAAGTAGTGGACTATATAGGGAATAGGGTAGCGTACATGGGACGCATACATTTATATTCCAGCTCTGTTTTTCATTATGTAATGGTTTGTGCAATGCTGTTGTGCTCTGAACCACCAGAGAGCAATAACGTTTACACTTACAGCACCAGTCCAAAGTTTGGGCACACCTACTCATTCCAGTTTTTTAAATATTTTTTATATACTATTTTCTACATTGTAGAATAATAATGAAGACATCGAAAGAAATGAAAGAACACATATGGAATCATGTAGTAACCAAAAAAGTGTTAAACAAATCAAAATATATTTTATATTTGAGGTTCTTCAAAGTAGCCATCCTTGATGACAGCTTTGCACACTCTTGGCATTCTCTCAACCAGATTCATTCAGATTCAATTAACAGGTGTGCCTTCTTAAAAGTGGAATTTCTTTCCTTCTTAATGCGTTTGAGACAATCAGTTGTGTTGTGACAAGGTAGGGGTGGTATACAGAAAATAGCCCTATTTGGTAAAAGACCAAGTCCATATTATGGCAAGAACAGCTAAAAACCCAGGCTGTTTAGTGTCTATTTGACCAAGGATAGTGATGGAATGCTGCATCAGATGACCTGGCCTCCACAATCACCCGACCTCAACCCAATTGAGATGGTTTGGGATGAGTTGGACTTCAGAGTGAAGGAAAGCATCCAACAAGGGCTCAGCATATGTGGGAACTCCTTCAAGACTGTTGGAAAAGCATTCCTCATGAAGCTGGTTGAGAAAATGCCAAAAGTGTGCAAAGTTGTCATCAAGGCATTAACTGAAGAAGCTCAAATATCAAATATATTTTGATTTGTTTAACATTTTTTTGGTTACTACATGATTCCATGTTTTATTTCATAGTATTGATGCCGTTACTATTATTCTACAATGTAGAAAATAGTAAAAATAAAAACCCTTAAGTGAGTAGGTGTGTCCAAACATTTGACTGGTACTGTACGTCCCTGTTTTCCCTGTGTGTCTTATATGATCAGTAAACATTCTGTTTGTGTCTGCAGACTGTCAGGCTGTGTCATGTCTGTAGAGCTGCTTAGAGACCAAGGTAGCAAGCAGCTCTCTCTCTCTCTCTCTCTCTCTCTCTCTCTCTCTCTCTCTCTCTCTGTCTCTCTGTCTCTCTGTCTCTGTCAGGTTCTACAGCTATGGCTCTGTCTCTGTCAGGTTCTACAGCTATGGCTCTGTCTCTGTCAGGTTCTACAGCTATGGCTCTGGCTCTGCCACCTGTCTGCTCTGCCAGCCCCATGCTGCCAGGCGACACACACCCACCTCCCGACCCAGGCTGGCCATTCAATCTGTCGTTAGACTTTCCCAGGTGACTGTTCCCATCAGAACTCCTCCCTAAGGTTATTGTGTGTGTGTGTGTGTATAAAAGAGAAGGACAGGCATGTGTTAGACTATTGGTTTAGCCAGCTCTACATTGAGACTCAGTCTGTTCTACAGCTTCATTGAGAAGTAATTACAGACGAGAAATAATTACATCATCAAATAAACACCTAACATAACAGAGCCATCAGTCACACCGCTCTAGAAACACACACACACACACACACACACACACACACACACACACACACACACACAGTCTTGTACAACTAACCTTGTGTAGTAGACACAAAATTCAGTCCCATTCAAAATCCTATTTTCCCTAACCCATAAACCTAACCCTTACCCTAATCTTAAACCTAACCTTAACCCCAAAACCTATCCTTAACCCCAACCCTATCTCCTAACCTAAAACTAACTCTCGCTCCTAAACCTAAACCTAATTCAAACCCTAACACTAATTCTAACCTTAACCTCCCTAGAAGTCTCATTTGACCTTGTGGGGAAAATGTCCCCAGTTGCTCAAATGTGTGTTTGTCCCCACAATGTGACGTGGTAGATTTGAACCCATGAGCAGAGAATGAACCAGACCAGGAATCAGCGACTTGGGAAAAACGTAATACCTTTACTTGAATAATGGAGAACGTAATAATATAGAAAACTTAAAACAATAAACACTAAAACTCGAAACTCACATGGGGTAAACATACAGGAAACTGAATTCAAGAACTAACAAAAGGAAACTGAAAACACACCTCTCTTAAAGGGGAAACAATCATAAACAAAAAAAAAATCTAATTTTTTTTTTTTAATCAGGTAGGCCAGTTTTAAAACAAGTTCTCATTTACAACTGCAACCTGGCCAAGATAAAGCAAAGCAGTGCGACACAAACAACAACACAGAGTTACCCATGGAATAAACAAACGTACAGTCAATAACACAATAGAAAAAAAGTCAATATACAGTGTGTGCAAATGGCGTGAGGAGGTAAGGCAATAAATAGGCCATGGTAGCGAAGTAATTACAAATTAACACTGGAGTGATAGATGTGCAGATGATGATGATGTGCAAGTAGAAATACTGGTGTGCAAAAGAGCATAAAAGTAAATAAAAACAATATGGGGATGAGGTAGGTAGATTGGATGGGCTATTTACAGATGGGCTGCGTACAGCTGCAGCAATCGGTTAACTGCTCAGACAGCTGATGTTTAAAGTTAGTGAGGGAAATATAAGTCTCCAACTTCAGTGATTTTTGCAATTGGTTCCAGTCATTGGCAGCAGATAAATGGAAGGAAAGGCGGCCAAAGGAAGTGTTGGCTTTGGGGATGACCATTGAGATATACCTGTTGGAGCGCGTAATAAGACACATGAGTCCAATAAAAATCTCTAGGGTAGTCTCTGCCGCCCTCTGATGCCAGGAGGAACCATGACACACAAGTATAGTTACACACACACACACACACACACACACATACACTGTCTGGCTAATTTCATTTCTTCCATGGTTCCTGGTGTCTGTAATGGAAGGTCTGTTTGGAGGCGATGAGGTTTGAATCTTTTTAGAATCTTAATATTTTTTAAATTGTTTTATTTTTTTACCCGTTTTTCATGGTACCCAGTTGGTAGTTAGAGTCTTGTTGCAGGTAGAGAGCTGTGCATCCTCTGAAACCCAACCCAACCCTGTGTCAACTGTCAGTTGTGCACATGTGAGGACGGAGTCAGGCGCAGGACGAAGAACTGAGTAAAACCAACGTACTTTACTCTGAAAAATAAATCAGCCAAAATAAATTCACGCAGGGAATAACAAACTCTAACACAAAAGACTAACATAAACGAGGAACAATCACTCACAAAACAGAATGGGAACCAGAGGGTTAAATAGGGAAATAATAGTAACTTAATGGGAACTAGGTGTGTACAATCAAGACATAACAAATAGAAAAAGAAACGTGGATCAGTGGCAGCTAGAAAGCCGGTGACGACGCCCGAACAAGGAGAGGCACCATGCTTCTTGACATAACGCCCACACCAATGTGTCTGAGGAAACACTGTACACCTGGCCACCGTGTCAGTATGCATTGCACCCGGCCCACCACAGGAGTCGCTAGTGCATGATGGGACATGTACATCCCTGCCAGCCAGACCCTCCCCTAACCCAGATGACACTTGGCCAATTGTGTGCCCCCCCCCCATGGGTCTCCTGGTCGCGGTCGGCTGCGACAGAGCCCGGACTTCAACCAGTATCTCTAGTAACACTGCGATGCAGTGCCTTAGACAACTGTGCCCCTCGGGAGGCCCTGATGAGGTTTGATTCTGACTGGCCGCTTTGGACTTGACCTCTTTTCTCCATCATACATTCATTAACAGCACTGTTTGATTTCTGTCTGAAATGGCTGTTATTTCTAGTGTACTTTTCTCTATCATTCCCTCTGCAGTTTTACACTGAGACTTAACAGAATAACAAACATATCTCTACTGTTGTTTTACTGTTGTTCTGATGTTGTTGTGTTTGATATTATGACAAAGGACATCCAGCTGGGGCGGGAACAATAGAGTTTTTTCCATGCCAAGAGTGTGTAAAGCTGTCATCAAGGCAAAGGCTGGCTACTTTGATGAATCAAAAATCAAAAATATATTTGTTTAACACTTAAAAAAAAAACTTACTACGTGATTCCATACGTGTTATTACATAGTTTTGATGTCTTCACTATTATTCTTCAATGTAGAAAATAGTAAAAATAATGAAAAACCCTTGAATGAGTAGGTGTGTCCAAACCTTTGACTGGTACTGTATATCAAAATTAATCTGAGTTGTGTTTTAATGTGAGTTGTGTTTCAGTGGTTCAGAGATCTGAAGGATAGTTCTCATCTAGATCAGGGGTAGTCAACTATTACCCTACGAGGTCTGGAGTCTACTGGTTTTCTGTTCTACCTGGTCATTAATTACACCCACCTGGTGTCCCAGGTCTAATTCAGTCTCTAAGAGGGGAAGAATTAAAAACATGCAGTGGAACTGGCTTCAAGGTCCAGAGCTGAGTTTGAGGGATCTACTTTAGATCATAATCCTGAGATTATGACTTTCAGCTGCTATAAGTGTGTGTGTAGTTTTATCTGGAGTACATGATGTACTGGTCCTCCTCTCAGCCTGGTGACACCTCTCTCTCTTTTTCTCTCTTTCTCTCTCTCTCTCTTTCTGTCTCTCTTTATCTCTCTCTTTATCTCTCTCTTTATCTCTCTCTTTCTCTCTCTCTTTCTCTCTCTCTTTCTCTCTCTCTTTTTCTCTCTCTTTCTCTCTCTCTCTTTCTCTCGCTCTCTCTCTCTCTCTGCATTGCAGTGCGCTGCTCTCTATCTCATCGCTGTTTAGGGCTGTAGAGGCAATTCTCTCCTCTCCTCCCTTTCTCTCTCTCTGTTCTCTCTATACAGATGTAGGATCTTAATCTGAGCCAGTTTGCTACAAAAGGAAATGTGAATTCTTATGTGGATTGTAGTTAATGGAGAGTTATGTAGGGGTTGATACATTTTACGTAAGGGAAAATCAAGTCTCAAAACTTCAGAAGCAATTTTAAATCTCACATGTTCTAAAAGCAAAATTCTCCTGCAACAGGGTGATCAAATGAAGATCCTACATTTGTACACCACTTTACAGTAGGGATCCCTTCAACTCTCTCCCCCAGCTATCCCTCTCCATATGCCTCCAGTCTGTGTCTGTGATAGCAGTATAATGGAACAGAACGGGGAAGTGTATCTGCAGGTTAATGAGGTTAATGACTCTGACAACTCTTATCCTGACTGGAGCTGTTCAATTAGCAGAGATGATTAGACAGGCTTGGGTGACCTCAACTGCTTTTCTGTTTTGTTCTGCTGTGAGAGAGAGACAGGAGAACTCCTGTCCCACTGCACCATGCAACCCCCAGCCAAGGTGAGGTGTGCACAGATGAATGCTGCAGTGCAGAGCTGCTCCAAGGTGACTGGAGCACTGAAGCATTCATCTATGTGTCAGAGGATAGATATACAGTGAATAGATATCCCAGATAAATATACTGCCGCTAGATATCCCAACTGTTGTAGGGTTGGTTGTGATAATGATTGATTGTGACTCTTTTTAAACCTTTCTTTCATAGTGGAACAACTGTGTGTGTGTGTGTGTGTGTGTGTGTGTGTGTGTGTGTGTGTGTGTGTGTGTGTGTGTGTGTGTGTGTGTGTGTGTGAACCAGATGGCTCCAGGCGTATCTTTAATAAGACAGACAGACGATCTGACAGGAAACAGCGGCGAAGCATCTGTACTTATTCCTCACCTTCAGACACACACACACACATATTGTACCGTGAGTCCTGGCAACTCCCAATCATGGAGTTGTTTCATTCTTAAGAGTCTATTGACGCACCTTTGCGTCATTCTAAGTAACATAATAAAAAAATTCCCATCAAAATCTGTCACATTTTTTTTCTGTCACAGTTTTTTTGCATGGACTGAGTCTCAATCTACAATCCACCTATGTCAGCCTTCCACATCTGTGGTGGAAGGTGGCCGAGCTACAGGGGTGTTTGTCAAATTCGCTCTTCTCACCAAAACGCCTATAGCGTCACGGGACTCGCCTGAAGGTAACCCATACAAACCAATGGAAGTATGGAGGTAGTTTTGGCCTACAAAAATAAGGGGTTAAATATGTGTAAAAATAACACATGTTCCTGAGCTTTCTTAAATCTCCTAGATATAGGACAGACACTTCAAAACCTTACTCCTTAAGATGTATTTTTTGACAGACTTTTTTTTGCCTTTAATGAATGTGTTATTCAATGAGTTTCTATGGGCTATAGTAGTAAACTCTTAATTCAATATTTATCAAATATTTTTTACATATGTTTTGGATTCATAAAGTGTTCCTAAAATTAAAATCAAATAGCTAAATGATCCATGGTATGAAAATGTTAAAACAATTCCATATGTTATCTTAACATACAGCATCTCCCATGATGTCTGTCTGCATGTTGAGATGCTGTATCATAGGTTTTTCTATGCATATCTTCTAATATTCTATGGGGTGTGTGTGTGTGTGTGTGTGTGTGTGTGTGTGTGTGTGTGTGTGTGTGTGTGTGTGTGTGTGTGTGTGTGTGTGTGTACCTACAGTATGTGGTGTGTGTGTGTGTACCTACTGTATGTGGTGTGGTTTTGAACTCAGCAGGCCCGTGTGTGTATGTGTTCTAATCTGTAGCGACACTCCCCAGACCTCCTGGTATTCCTTTTACATCACAGCCCCTCTTCCTTTCCACCAGATTTATTTCCTGCAAGATTGCTTTTTAATTTTCTCTCCTGCTCTGGACTGGCAACGCTCGCTACTCAACCTGTTTGACAATCTGAGTATTCACTGGAAAAGAGATGGGGAGAGGGAGAAGGAGAGAGATACTCACAGGAGTAGAGAGTGGCAGGAAGATAGAAGGGCAGGGGTTGTGTGGAGAGGAGTGAAGAGGAATGGATGGAAAGGAAAGTAGAGGAATGGAAAGGAGAGGAATGGAAAGGAAAGGGGAGGAATGGAAAGGAGACGAATGGAAAGGAAAGGGGAGGAATGGAAAGGAAGAAGAATGGAGAGGAAAGGAACTGAGCTGAGAAGCCTTCAGATGGGGAAGCAGACCTGTGTCTCTGTCTCTCACAGTGAGCTGTGAATGTGAAGTGACTTGGTGGGTTAGGGAGGTAGAACACAGTGTCTCTGGGAGCTCTCTGTACTGACCTTAGGATCCACCCCCAGGGTGTGATTAATTGGTGGACAAAATACTAAGTGGTTTCTTACTCTCGCCGCTACTGAAGTTTAAGAGAAGCAGGCCAGGATCACTGGCTTTGATGTGCTTTTACCCAGCACACAGACACACACACACACACACACACGCACACACACACACACACACACGCGCACACACACACAGCATGGCTGCCAGCCTATGGGCTTTAGTATGAGGCTGGCCAGAGATGAAAGAGACCTGCTATCTGTTGATTGGCTGTTCAGCTTAACAGGCCCTGCCACGGACCAGAAGGCTGGAAGAGGCCACTTCATATAAAGTATGTCATTAGCATGTTACATGTCTGTTAACCTGTCTTTGTCTTTGCAGTGAGGCAGCATGATCAGTGGGGCTCTACACTTGCAGCTTTGTGAGGTTTAATGAGGTTTCACCAGAGAGGAACTGTCCATAGTGCTGAAATACTGACAGGCAGCTAGTGTCTGTCTGTATGGAGTCACACGCACTTTCACTTTTCTTCATCCCAAATGGCCTTCATTCCCTAATTAGTTAGTTTCTTTAATTAAAGATTTAAATTGCACCATTGATAGTTTTTTTTATATTTGTTTTTTTACAAAGAACAGCTCCACACTCGTGCCCAGCTACCCCAGTCCCACCCTCACATCCCGGGAAAACAATTATGAATAATAATACAAATACATACATCAAATAAAATACTATTAATATAAGGTGCATAGGCCTACATGTGTCATGGTTTGAAAACAATGAATGTTAACATGTTATAAATGAGACAGTGAATATATATACAACATGTACAGTGCATTCCGAAAGTATTCAGACCCCTTGACCCCACATTACTCTTTTTATAGCGCTTTCACTCCAATCCTCGGTAAGTTCTATTTTCAATTGAATTTCCCACTTCTCCCTGTGTTGGCGGCGCACATAAGATACGACTAAAAGTATGAGATTAACCCCTTCCGGCTAGGTAGAATTTTAAGCAGTTTGTCCCAATTTAGTGCAATACTTTTGACAAGGACCTATGTTGATCTGCAGTGCTGTCCCTTTTCAGAGACTGCATGGCTGGGTCATGGCACATCCTCAAGGCTCCTCTAGAGCTCCGTTAGACTTCCTTTCTCCTCTTCTGGCTTTGTAGGGTGTATTGGTGTTGATACAATGTCTTCTTTACAGGATTTATGGTTACCTTGATAATCTTGTCGTGTACCTTGGACAATGTTATAACATTCCATTTATTCCACTATTTTATACAATTTATTCAATTTCCTTTCAGATAGTAAATGTCATGGCAGTTGTGCTTCTACAGGTAATGTTAGCAGTGAGCATTAAGATAAATGAAGCTGGCTGGTTCTTCTGGGATTTAATACATTTCATGTTCCCCCTGATTTATTATGTGGAGAGAAGGTGATGAAAACTACTGCTGTTCTTCCCGTCCCTCTCTCCATCTCACCTCCCACCCCTTCTAGCGCTCTTTTTCTCACTTTCTCCTCCCTGGTAATTAGACTCCCTATTTCCTCCCTCTCTCCCCTCTCATTTCTCTCTTCTCTTTCCTTCTCTCCTCCCCCTTTCCTCCCTCTCTCCCCTCTCATTTCTCTATTTTCCCTCTTTTCTCCCCGTTCTCATTTCTCTCTCCTCCCTCTCTCCTCCTTCTCTACTCCCTCTCTTTTCTCTGTAGGTTGATGTGTTGGTACTCAGGACATCTCTCCTCTCTGCCTCAGAGACAACCTTCCTGTTCTGTTCCTGTTCAATAAATCACACAGGTCTTTCTAGCCCTCACAAAGGATCTACTGATTTGATATAATGACCTGTTTGATCAAATAAATTGGTGCAACTGAATCAGCTGGAGGAGAGGAGGATGGGGAGGACAGGAGGAAGAGGATTTCATGTGTGCTTGCGTTGTAGCAAAGGAGGTGGAAACTCTCACACATGGACAGACATTGTTTTCTCATGATGAACAGGGGTGGGCCAGGTGTTCATGATGCTGGGTCATGGGTCAGGGAGCAGAGTAATGTGATGCCCTATTGACTGGAAATAGATCTGCCATAGATCACACCTGACTGAGCGGTGGAGTTGATCATTCTGGACCATCTATATGTCCATGTGATAGCATGGAGGAGAGTATACTGTATCTGTGTAGACCGGATCACGTGTTTACGTCTCAACAGTAATATGACTGTAACCCTCTAATTTCTACAGTGTTTCAACAGAGTTGTCCTTTGTGTTGTTCCTGTGTTTGTTTACCCCGGTGTGATCATCATCACATGCTGTATGTTCATCTGTAATCCAGTCACACAACCTCGCTGGGCTCTGCTGTTTTCCAGTACTGGGCTCTGCTGTTTTCCAGTGCTGGGCTCTGCTGTTTACCAGTACTGGGCTCTGCTGTTTACCAGTACTGGGCTCTGCTGTTTACCAGTACTGGGCTCTGCTGTTTACCAGTGCTGGGCTCTGCTGTTTACCAGTACTGGGCTCTGCTGTTTACCAGTGCTGGGCTCTGCTGTTTTCCAGTACTGGGCTCTGCTGTTTTCCAGTACTGGGCTCTGCTGTTTTCCAGTACTGGGCTCTGCTGTTTACCAGTACTGGGCTCTGCTGTTTCCCAGTGCTGGGCTCTGCTGTTTACCAGTGCTGGGCTCTGCTGTTTACCAGTACTGGGCTCTGCTGTTTACCAGTGTTGGGCTCTGCTGTTTACCAGTACTGGGCTCTGCTGTTTACCAGTGTTGGGCTCTGCTGTTTACCAGTGTTGGGCTCTGCTGTTTACCAGTGTTGGGCTCTGCTGTTTACCAGTGTTGGGCTCTGCTGTTTACCAGTACTGGGCTCTGCTGTTTCCCAGTGCTGGGCTCTGCTGTTTCCCAGTGCAGGGCTCTGCTGTTTCCCAGTGCTGGGCTATGCTGTTTCCCAGTGCTGGGCTCTGCTGTTTCCCAGTGCTGGGCTCTGCTGTTTCCCAGTGCTGGGCTCTGCTGTTTCCCAGTGCTGGGCTCTGCTGTTTCCCAGTGCAGGGCTCTGCTGTTTCCCAGTGCTGGGCTCTGCTGTTTCCCAGTGCTGGGCTCTGCTGTTTCCCAGTGCTGGGCTATGCTGTTTCCCAGTGTTGGGCTCTGCTGTTTCCCAGTGCTGGGCTCTGTTGTTTCTCAGTGTTGGGCTCTGCTGTTTCCCAGTGCTGGGCTCTGTTTTTTCCCAGTGTTGGGCTCTGCTGTTTCCCAGTGCTGGGCTCTGCTGTTTCCCAGTGTTGGGCTCTGCTGTTTCCCAGTGCTGGGCTATGCTGTTTCCCAGTGCTGGGCTATGCTGTTTCCCAGTGCTGGGCTCTGCTGTTTCCCAGTGCTGGGCTATGCTGTTTCCCAGTGTTGGGCTCTGCTGTTTCCCAGTGCTGGGCTCTGTTGTTTCTCAGTGTTGGGCTCTGCTGTTTCCGAGTGCTGGGCTCTGTTGTTTCCCAGTGCTGGGCTCTGTTGTTTCCCAGTGTTGGGCTCTGCTGTTTCTCAGTGTTGGGCTCTGTTGTTTCCCAGTGTTGGGCTCTGCTGTTTCCCAGTGCTGGGCTCTGTTGTTTCTCAGTGCTGGGCTCTGCTGTTTCCCAGTGTTGGGCTCTGCTGTTTCCCAGTGCTGGGCTCTGCTGTTTCCCAGTGCTGGGCTCTGTTGTTTCTCAGTGCTGGGCTCTGTTGTTTCTCAGTGCTGGGCTCTGTTGTTTCCCAGTACTGGGCTCTGCTGTTTCCCAGTACTGGGCTCTGCTGTTTCCCAGTGCTGGGCTCTGCTGTTTCCCAGTGCTGGGCTCTGCTGTTTCCCAGTGCTGGGCTCTGCTGTTTCCCAGTGCTGGGTTTATGCACAAAGCTCTGTTTAAACATGCATCAACATTCCACTACCGTCCCCAACCTCCGGTCCAGTGCACATTGTTGCTCCAGCCCTGCACAAACCCGTCTGATTCCGCCACTCAACTCATCTTCTAGCCCTTTGATCATGCATGCTTGTGCAGGGTTGGAACAAAACTGTGTTGAGAAACTCTGACCCCCCCCCGACAACAGAGTTGCAGTCTAAGCCAAGAGGACCATGTGTCTGGATGATGTAGCGATGATCAGCAAGGAGGAGAGAGAATGTTTGGCTGCAGCAGGCAGGAAGCAGGAGGTGGGTTGTGGCTTGTCTTAAAGGGGAAACCAGTGTGTAACTGGGCTCTCAGATATGTGCTCTGTTCACAGTAGCATCATGGCCTAGTTTACACACATTCATCAAAGCTGCTGTTTAAAAGACTGTTTCCTTTCTGGTGTTACATGGCTAGTACACTGGGACTAAACCTTTTATAGGTGTTTTGGTGTGTGTATGACGTTGACCGTCCTGCTGATTAGAGTATAGATCATGACAGCTACAAAAGGGGGTTTAATTTGTGGGTTTTGCCTTGTGCATCTACTCACACAAGGCTGTTCTGCCAGTTATGCAAATGAGTGAATTAATTTACATTATGTTGGAATGAGGAAGTGGTTCTAGTCCTCAGAGCATCAGAGCAGCTGTGGTGTCCCACTATTCACACTACTACACAGCTTGGACTGGGCTGAGTGGGAGCCTGACCTTTGTAGTCGTGACATTTCGTCAGGTCTCGAGGAGGGAGAGAAGAGCCCTGGGTTTACTCCCTCAGATTACTGGAGTGGCTGTGTTAGATCACACTCCTGCAGAGTACTGAAGATTACTGTACGTGTCAGAGAGACAGAGAGCAGCTTAAGTAGTTTAAACACTATCAGGCTGACCTGATCCGTTCTGGTCTAGCCCTGAGTTGTGTCCAAAATGACACCCTATTCCCTATGTAGTGCAGTATAAAAGGAATAGGGTGCCATTTGGGATACAACCCTGGTCTTGTCCTGTTATGCTGTTCTGTTATCACTGTGACTTGGTGTAGGCACACAGGGTGCAGACACAATCATCGACCAATCTGTGAGGCTGATCTTTGAGCGATTGGTCTAATTCTTTTCCCGGCGGTTTGCTGCTGCGTGGCTGCTGTACTCATTCTCTGCTGCATGGCTGCTGTACTCATTCTCTGCTGCATGGCTGCTGTACTCATTCTCTGCTGCATGGCTGCTGTACTCATTCTCTGCTGCATGGCTGCTGTACTCATTCTCTGCTGCAAAGAACTGAAAGTCCACCAGCTTTTCTTTTTATTTAGGATGACATGGAAACCGAAACGACACACTAGCATGTGCTGTCTGTGTACTCTGATGTTGGATACAGCAGTTTAGCCCGGGCCTTCACAATGGATGCCACTTAGTATGGAGCAGCTGTGTATTTTTGAACATGTTTTGGCATCTTATATTACTCATCTTGATGTAATCCTCTTTCTCCTTCTCTCTTTTCATTCTCACTAACAGCTGAAAATAGGAAAACACTTCTAATATTTTTTTTTGCCTGATTTACTGTCCATTGTTTAGACTGGAAACTTACTGAAGATTACATCACTAGTACAACCTACTGCTGTCACCATGGTGACCAAGAATCTCTCTCTCTCTCCCCCTCTCTCTGGTTCGTCATCCTGTCAAGATGCAGTCAGGAGAAAGGAACTAATCACTGATCGGGATGTTAAGTGTAACAGAGATGAATGGTCAGGAGGTTAACACACAGAAAGAGAGGGGAGAGGGAGAGGTTGTAGTGAGAAGAAGTGAGCGGTACTGTAGAGTTAAATTGAAATGGGTATAATTTCTGTTACCCTAATAAGACTGAGCCTATATCTATATGTAGCCTGTTACTTCTAGTAATCCTTAAAACTATATTCTTAGATGGTGGAGGAGGTACATTGTTGTTATCAGGATAAAGGTAAGACCCAGATGCAGACCGTGTTGAAGTAACAATATTTGTTACAGCAACGGGGGCAAAGGTACAGGACGGCAGGCAGAGTGGTCAGGGTCAGGCAGGCTCAGGGTCAGGGGCAGGCAGAGTGGTCAGGGGCAGGCAGAGTGGTCAGGGGCAGGCAGAGTGGTCAGGGGCAGGCAGAGTGGTCAGGGGCAGGCAGAGTGGTCAGGGGCAGGCAGAGTGGTCAGGGTCAGGGGCAGGCAGAGTGGTCAGGGTCAGGGGCAGGCAGAGTGGTCAGGGTCAGGGGCAGGCAGAGTGGTCAGGGTCAGTGGCAGGCAGGCTCAGGGTCAGGGTCAGGGGCAGGCAGAATGGTCAGGGGCAGGCAGAGTGGTCAGGGACAGGCAGGGGCAGGCAGGGTCAGGCAGGCTCAGGGTCAGGGGCAGGCAGAGTGGTCAGGCTCAGGGTCAGGCAGGGTCAGGGGCAGGCAGAGTGGTCAGGGGCAGGCAGGCTCAGGGTCCGGGGCAGGCAGGCTCAGGGGCAGGCAGGCTCAGTGTCAGGGTCAGGCAGGCTCAGGGTCAGGGTCAGGCAGGCTCAGGGGCAGGCAGGGTCAGGCAGGCTCAGGGGCAGGCAGGCAGGCTCAGGGGCAGGCAGAGTGGTCAGGGTCAGGTAGGGTCAGGGTCAGGGGCAGGCAGAGTGGTCAGGCTCAGGGTCAGGGGCAGGCAGGGGCAGGCAGGCTCAGGGTCAGGGGCAGGCAGGCTCAGGGGCAGGCAGGCTCAGGGTCAGGGGCAGGCAGAGTGGTCAGGCGGATGTGCTCAGGACAGGCAAGGGTCAAAACCAGCAGGATGAGAAAAGAGAGACTGGGGAAAAAGCAGGAGCTGATACAAAAAATGCTGGTTGACTTGACAAACAAGACAAACTGGAAACAGACAAACAGAGAACACCGGTATAAATACATAGGGGATAATGGGGAAGATGGGTGACACCTGGTGGGGGGAGGAGACAATCACAAAGACAGGTGAAACAGATCAGGGTGTGACAGTTATATGTAACCCGACTGTGTTTCCAATATACATTCTGCTCATTCTTAATGCAGCTACTCACACAGAGACATCTGGCACCTGGGTGATTGTGGGAGCTAATCAAGAATCTAATTTGAAGATGGTTTCTAAATTCAGAAAGAGATTGTAAATGAAAGTGTTATTCTGCTAATAGAAACAATGACACTCTTATGCATACTAAACATTTCAAGTTAAAAAGTAGTTACTTTCTTTTTCATCCAACCAGGAGATCATGATTAATTGAAGATACAACACTGTAAAACTGACTTTGGACTGCACAAGTTGTTATTTTCATCTTCAAGGTTTTGTTGATGATTAGACTCCCTGTGTCCTTGTTTTCTCCCCTCTGCTCTCTCCTTTCTGCTGTCCTCTCACTGGCTTCTAGGAGTGCCCCAAATCCTTTTTTGAGGTCCCAAATGGCACCCACAGGGCTCTGGTCAAAAGTAGTGCACTATATAGAGAATAGGGTGCTATTTTGGATACCTCCCTGGAGTTTAGAATGCAGATATTCTGCTGTACTGCTGTACAGGACATCGTGTTAGCTCTCGTTGCCTCTGGCATACCTCAGGCTTACATAATGTGCCTATATTTCTGAATCTTTGATAACCCTCAAGTTCTACTTACCTATGGTTTAAACAAACTCAAGCTAAATGTATACATGTTCTTAGTATTGATTATGCAGTAGCATGGTTTAGCCAGTTTTAAGTGGCTAAAGTGGTGTGTATAATGGTTGGTATAATTACTCTAACAGTGACTGGCTGTGTGAGAGAGAGGCTGAAAGCTTCTAAGGCTGCGTTTAGACAGGCATCCCAATTCTGATATTTTTTCCACACATTGTTCTTTTGACCAATTACATCGGATCTTTTTCAGAGCTGATCTGATTGGTCAAAATACCAATTAGTGAAAAAAAGATCAGAATTGGGCTGTCTGTCTAAACGCAGCCTTGGAAGCTTTCAGCCTCTCTCTCACACAGCCAGTGGCTAATGGCTAATCTAAGTGGCTAATCTATGTCCATGTCAACATCCCAAATGCCACTCTATTCCCTATTTAGGGCACTACTTTTGACCAGAGCCTTTTGACCAGAGCACAAAATAGGGAATAGGGGGACACATCTATACCTCTCCTCCTCTCTGAGCACAATGTCTGCAGTTTACTAGGATGAGACAACTGTAATTAGTCTGCTGCTTGCTGTCTGTGCATGGAGGGATGGAGTGAAGCATGGACAGGGGGATGGAGAGGTAGGAGAGAGAGATTAGGTTCAGCCGGGACTGCAGGGCTCTTTGTTTCTCCTCTGTCTCTATACCATGGCCTACTAGTCTGCCAATGCATTTGCAGTAAAAATTTTGAGGTTGTTTGCTCAACCCACAATGTAATGGAGAAGCTAGTTCTTGGTCAGAATCCTAGTTATCTGGTGTAGATGAGAAAGTAAATAAACATGATTGATCTGGTCCTGTTTTTCCTAATACCTCAGACATTATCCTAACTTCAACTGCACACAGTCTGATCTGAAAATCAATTCCTCTCATTGATAAGGACGTTCTTGTCAAGATGGTACATTCCACATGAATACTTTCCCTGGGCTCTGTACTCGAGTACCAGACAGGTATTACCACACTAAGCTCCCTAAGTAATTGATGCCTTTTATAACAACTACTACTGGATCTGAATTCTACTAAAATAAAATGAGGGGTAAATAAATGAAAGGAATATTAACTTTAGACAACGCAGAGTAGAGAGGACAATAGAGAGGAGGGGATGGAGAGAGGAGAGGACAATAGAGAGGACAGGATGGGGAGAGGAGAGGACAATAGAGAGGAGGGATGGGGAGAGGAGTGGACAATAGAGAGGACAGGATGGGGAGAGGAGGGATTGGGAGAGGAGAGGATGAGGAGAGGACAATAGAGAGGAGGGGATGGGGAGAGGAGAGGATGAGGAGAGGACAATAGAGAGGAGGGATGGGGAGAGAAGAGGACAATAGAGAGGAGGGATGGGGAGAGGAGAGGATGAGGAGAGGACAATAGAGAGGAGGGATGGGGAGAGAAGAGGACAATAGAGAGGAGGGATGGGGAGAGGAGGGATTGGGAGAGGACAATAGAGAGGACAGGATGGGGAGAGGAGAGGACAATAGAGAGGAGGGATGGGGAGAGGAGGGATGAGGAGAGGACAATAGAGAGGAGGGATGGGGAGAGGAGAGGATGAGGAGAGGACAATAGAGAGGACAGGATGGGGAGAGGAGAGGACAATAGAGAGGAGGGATGGGGAGAGGAGGGATGAGGAGAGGACAATAGAGAGGAGGGATGGGGAGAGGAGTGGATGGGGAGAGGAGAGGAGAGGACGGGGAGAGGAGAGGACAATAGAGAGGAGAGGATGGGGAGAGGAGAGGATGAGGAGAGGACAATAGAGAGGAGGGATGAGGAGAGAAGAGGACAATAGAGAGGAGAGGATGGGGAGAGGAGAGGATGGGGAGAGGAGAGGATGAGGAGAGGACAATAGAGAGGAGGGATGAGGAGAGAAGAGGACAATAGAGAGGAGGGATGGGGAGAGGAGGGATTGGGAGAGGAGAGGATGAGGAGAGGACAATAGAGAGGAGGGATGGGGAGAGGAGTGGATGGGGAGAGGAGAGGAGAGGACGGGGAGAGGAGAGGACAATAGAGAGGAGGGATGGGGAGAGGAGAGGAGAGGACGGGGAGAGGAGAGGACAATAGAGAGGAGGGATGAGGAGAGAAGAGGACAATAGAGAGGAGAGGATGGGGAGAGGAGAGGATGAGGAGAGGACAATAGAGAGGAGGGATGAGGAGAGAAGAGGACAATAGAGAGGAGAGGATGGGGAGAGGAGAGGATGAGGAGAGGACAATAGAGAGGAGGGATGAGGAGAGAAGAGGACAATAGAGAGGAGGGATGGGGAGAGGAGGGATTGGGAGAGGAGAGGATGAGGAGAGGACAATAGAGAGGAGGGATGAGGAGAGAAGAGGACAATAGAGAGGAGAGGATGGGGAGAGGAGAGGATGAGGAGAGGACAATAGAGAGGAGGGATGAGGAGAGAAGAGGACAATAGAGAGGAGGGATGGGGAGAGGAGGGATTGGGAGAGGAGAGGATGAGGAGAGGACAATAGAGAGGAGGGATGGGGAGAGGAGAGGATGAGGAGAGGACAATAGAGAGGAGGGATGGGGAGAGGAGAGGATGGACAAGGAGAGAAGAGGAGAGGAGGGATGGGGAGAGGAGAGGATGGATGAGGAGAGGAAGGCAGAAGACAGAGGAGAGGAGATGGGAGGCAGAGGAGGAGAGGAGATGAGAGAGAAGAGATGAAGGGAGGAAAGGAGAGGGGAAGCAGAGGAGATGGTGGGGAAGGAATAGGAGAGGAAAGGAGAGAGGACCCGTGCAGTATGTTGAACCCAGGTTGTCTGTTCAGTGTACAACAGTGTGAACACGGTCTATATTTAGCAGGAGGTTGCTTCTGTAAACTCTTTATAGGAATCAGTTGTCTGAACAGCTTGGCCATTGAACCACATCAGATTACTCATTACTTCCCCCCCCCCCCCCCCCCCTCTCTGACCCTCTTTCTCTCTGACCCTCTTTCTATCTCACCCTCTTTCTCTCTCACACTCTTTCTCTCTCACCCCCTTTCTCTCTCACACTCTTTGTCTCTTACCCCCTTTCTCTCTCACCCTCTTTCTCTCTCACCCTCTTTCTCTCTCACCCTCTTTCTTTCTCACCCTCTTTCTTTCTCATGTTCTTTCACGCTCTCTCTTTTGCTAGATCTGCTATTAGTTCTTTTCTTTCTTTTTCTTCTGTTACCTGGAGAGTTTCTGACCCTATTTTATGCCTCCATGCCCACCAATCAAGATGCAGCCTCTGTACAGTGTGTTCTCTGTATGTATCACATGCACTAGAGTCGGCCAATTAATTTCCTGTTGAGCTTCAAGAATAGAAATATTGATTGTTGGCTGATCGGTACAGTATGCCCCTTCCCCTCCACTTTCCAACCAACATTGGATTTTACATTACATCTCCAATACCCTCACAGTCTCTTAGAGGAAAAAGCCTCCCCTCTCTTACTGAACTAGCAATCATGCCTGTTAATCTCATACCCCCTCTCTCTTGTCCCTTCCCCTCCATTCCTCCCCTCCCCTCCCCTCCCCTCCCCCTCCCCTCCCCTCCCCTCCCCTCCCCTCTCCTCTCCAGCTGGTGGGGGGCGAGTTTGACCTGGAGCAGAACTTCATCATAGCGGCAGCGGAGAGCCTGGGCTGTGTAGTAGAGCTGTTGGAGCACTGTGATGTGACCTGCCAGGCTGAGGTGTGGTCCATGTTCACAGCCATCCTCAGGAAGAGTGTCCGCAACCTCCAGACCAGCACTGAGGTGGGCCTCATAGAGCAGCTGCTGCTGAAGATGAGCTCCGTTGACGACATGATCGCAGGTAAAGGCACATACGCAAGCAGGCACACACACACACACACACACACACACACACACACACACACACACACACACACACACACACACACACACACACAGAGAATACATAGTCCATAGAGCTTGTTCCATGGCCAGTTGCCTGCAGTACAGTAAAGTACCCACTGCAGAGTTCTGGGTGGATGGATGTGGATTAAGTTAATATTTTAAGCATATTGAAATTCCTATGGCTTAAAGGAGAGGAAAGATTGAAAAGAGAAAATGTCATTAGTCACAGTGTGTTTTATAATGAGACTGAGTGGCAGTTTAGAGGATTTTTTTTTCAGAGGGTAAGCTAATAGCATTGAATTTACTTTTGAATTCTGTTGTGAATATGAGGGCATGTTTCTATTGTGGATTGTTTACAGTAAATAATGAAACCCTATCTGCCAGGGAAGTACCAACTCAACACGTGTGTGTGTGTGTGTGTGTGTGTGTGTGTGTGTGTGTGTGTGTGTGTGTGTGTGTGTGTAGACCTGCTGGTGGATATGTTAGGAGTGCTGGCCAGCTACAGCATCACAGTGAAGGAGCTCAAATTGCTGTTCAGTATGCTGAGGGGAGACCGAGAACTCTGGGTAAGTTGTGGGAGTAGAGGACTCTGGGTAAGTCATGGGAGGAGAAGGAGAGGTTACAACTTGGGGTTTAGATTCACCTGTTGTATTTGATGAACATGGTTCATATATTCTCAATCTCTTCCTTACATCTCCTCTCTGTCTCTTCCCTCGTCTCTTCTCTCTTCCCTTTGTCCCTTCATGTCTCCTCTCTTTCTCTTCCCTCGTCTCTTCTCTCTTCCCTTTGTCCCTTCATGTCTCCTCTCTTTCTCTTCCCTCGTCTCTTCCCTCGTCTCTACTCTCTTCCCTTTGTCCCTTCATGTCTCCTCTCTTTCTCTTCCCTCGTCTCTCTTCCCTTTGTCCCTTCATGTCTCCTCTCTTTCTTTTCCCTCGTCTCGTCTCTCTTCCCTTTGTCCCTTCATGTCTCCCCTCTGTCTCTTCCCTCGTCTCTTCTCTCTTCCCTTTGTCCCTTCATCTCTCCTCTTCAGCCGAGGCATGCGGTGAAGCTGCTGTCTGTTCTGAACCAGATGCCTCAGAGACACGGTCCAGACACTTTCTTCAACTTCCCCGGACGCAGTGCTGCGGTAAGACTTTATTTACACTCTGGACTGGGCTGGGCTGGTAAAATGGACATTCCCTCTTATTATGTTTTGTTTGTGTGAAGAGCTGAAAATAGTTATACATAAACTGTAGTTATCTGTCACTGTTCTATAATATGTTGAATATTTGTTACATTATTCCGTTTAGAGATGACTCTTCCTCTGACGTCTATGATAAGTATCTCTCTCTCTCCCCTTCTCTCTCCCTCTCTCTCTCCCTCTCCCTCTCTCTCTCTCTTTCCTTTCTCACTCCAGGCCATAGCGCTGCCTCCCATTGCTAAGTGGCCTTACCAGAACGGCTTCACTCTCAACACCTGGTTCAGAATGGACCCTCTAAACAACATCAACGTAGACAAAGACAAACCATATCTCTACTGGTGAGTAGAACATATAAACCATATCTCTACTGGTGAGTAGAACATATAAACCATATCTCTACTGGTGAGTAGAACATATAAACCATATCTCTACTGGTGAGAAGAACATATAAACCATATCTCTACTGGTGAGTAGAACATATAAACCATATCTCTACTGGTGAGTAGAACATATAAACCATATCTCTACTGGTGAGTAGAACATATAAACCATATCTCTACTGGTGAGTAGAACATATAAACCATATCTCTACTGGTGAGTAGAACATATAAACCATATCTCTACTGGTGAGTAGAACATATAAACCATATCTCTACTGGTGAGTAGAACATATAAACCATATCTCTACTGGTGAGTAGAACATATAACCATATCTCTACTGGTGAGTAGAACATATAAACCATATCTCTACTGGTGAGTAGAACATATAAACCATATCTCTACTGGTGAGTAGAACATATAAACCATATCTCTACTGGTGAGTAGAACATATAAACCATATCTCTACTGGTGAGTAGAACATATAAACCATATCTCTACTGGTGAGTAGAACATATAAACCATATCTCTACTGGTGAGTAGAACATATAAACCATATCTCTACTGGTGAGTAGAACATATAAACCATATCTCTACTGGTGAGTAGAACATATAAACCATATCTCTACTGGTGAGTAGAACATATAACCATATCTCTACTGGTGAGTAGAACATATAAACCATATCTCTACTGGTGAGTAGAACATATAAACCATATCTCTACTGGTGAGTAGAACATATAAACCATATCTCTACTGGTGAGTAGAACATATAAACCATATCTCTACTGGTGAGTAGAACATATAAACCATATCTCTACTGGTGAGTAGAACATATAAACCATATCTCTACTGGTGAGTAGAACATATAAACCATATCTCTACTGGTGAGTAGAACATATAAACCATATCTCTACTGGTGAGTAGAACATATAAACCATATCTCTACTGGTGAGTAGAACATATAAACCATATCTCTACTGGTGAGTAGAACATATAAACCATATCTCTACTGGTGAGTAGAACATATAAACCATATCTCTACTGGTGAGTAGAACATATAACCATATCTCTACTGGTGAGTAGAACATATAAACCATATCTCTACTGGTGAGTAGAACATATAAACCATATCTCTACTGGTGAGTAGAACATATAAACCATATCTCTACTGGTGAGTAGAACATATAAACCATATCTCTACTGGTGAGTAGAACATATAAACCATATCTCTACTGGTGAGTAGCACATATAAACCATATCTCTACTGGTGAGTAGCACATATAAACCATATCTCTACTGGTGAGTAGCACATATAAACCATATCTCTACTGGTGAGTAGAACATATAAACCATATCTCTACTGGTGAGTAGAACATATAAACCATATCTCTACTGGTGAGTAGAACATATAAACCATATCTCTACTGGTGAGTAGAACATATAAACCATATCTCTACTGGTGAGTAGAACATATAAACCATATCTCTACTGGTGAGTAGAACATATAAACCATATCTCTACTGGTGAGTAGAACATATAAACCATATCTCTACTGGTGAGTAGAACATATAAACCATATCTCTACTGGTGAGTAGAACATATAAACCATATCTCTACTGGTGAGTAGAACATATAAACCATATCTCTACTGGTGAGTAGAACATATAAACCATATCTCTACTGGTGAGTAGAACATATAAACCATATCTCTACTGGTGAGTAGAACATATAAACCATATCTCTACTGGTGAGTAGAACATATAAACCATATCTCTACTGGTGAGTAGAACATATAAACCATATCTCTACTGGTGAGTAGAACATATAAACCATATCTCTACTGGTGAGTAGAACATATAAACCATATCTCTACTGGTGAGTAGAACATATAAACCATATCTCTACTGGTGAGTAGAACATATAAACCGTATCTCTACTGGTGAGTAGAACATATAAACCGTATTTCCACTGGTGAGCTTATAAACCATGTCTTTACTGATTAATACACATGAAGCACTGGTACATAAACACAATTGCAGATTATCAGTATCATTAGCAAAGCCAACCTGGTTGAAACCTCTGAGATCTAAGCTGTTGTCCTTTTAACCAGCACCCAAACAGTCCCCCCACATGGTGTACTGACCCACTGGACAAAAACAGGTTCAATCAACATTGTTTTCAAATAATTTCAACAAGAAAAAAATATGTGATGACGTTTCCAATCAGTTTTTGTCAGGTTGTGCACAACTGGTATAGAAGTCAGGTGCAGGAGAGCAGAGAGTTGTGATCAGGGGCACACTTTATTTGGCAGATGCAAACAACAGACGGACGCAACTGCGTCAAAAAAACTCCAGCCAAAGGCAAAAGTGCAAAGACAGCCACAATGATGCAAATGTTTAACAATTAAACACACCACGGGTTAAACACGGTACCCGGGGGAAACCAGCCTGGCACGTCACTCTAAACATGTAACAAAACAATCCCACACAAAGACATGGGGGGGAACAGAGGAATATATATATATATATGCAGTTGATTAGGGAATGTAAACCAAGTGTGCAGGGAGCAAGACAAAACAAATGGAACAATGAAGAATGGAGCGGCGATGGCTAGAAGACCGGTGACGTCGGCCGCCGAACGAACAAGGAGAGGAGCCGACTTCGGCAGAAGTTGTGACAGTTTTCTAACGTGGAAAACTGATTGGATTTACAAAAAATCATTAACATAGGGGAATTTCATATTTTTTCACACAACTTTCAACCTTTTTTATTTTCATGTTCAAATCAAAACTAGACGTTGAACTGACGTCTGACCTGTGGGGAACCAGTAACTCTAGTGTTTGACGTCTGACCTCTGGGGAACCAGTAACTCTAGTGTTTGACGTCTGACCTTTGGGGAACCAGTAACTCTAGTGTTTGACGTCTGACCTCTGGGGAACCAGTAACTCTAGTGTTTGACGTCTGACCTTTGGGGAACCAGTAACTCTAGTGTTTGACGTCTGACCTTTGGGGAACCAGTAACTCTAGTGTTTGACGTCTGACCTTTGGGGAACCAGTAACTCTAGTGTTTGACGTCTGACCTTTGGGGAACCAGTAACTCTAGTGTTTGACGTCTGACCTGTGGGGAACCAGTAACTCTAGTGTTTGACGTCTGACCTTTGGGGAACCAGTAACTCTAGTGTTTGACGTCTGACCTTTGGGGAACCAGTAACTCTAGTGTTTGACGTCTGACCTTTGGGGAACCAGTAACTCTAGTGTTTGACGTCTGACCTGTGGGGAACCAGAAACTCTAGTGTTTGACGTCTGACCTGTGGGGAACCAGTAACTCTAGTGTTTGACGTCTGACCTGTGGGGAACCAGTAACTCTAGTGTTTGACGTCTGACCTGTGGCGAACCAGTAACTCTAATGTGTGACCTCTGACCTTCCTTCTAAATCTGTAAGCAGATTGTTTTTCATTTCATTCACTTTTCAAGGTTTCAAGTTCATAATCAGCTCTGTCTGAGGACTCATTCCTCCTGATGATGTAGTGCAGTATAATGTCTTTAGGAGGAACGAGTCCTGAGTAGAGTGATTAAAACCAGCTCAGGTCTGAACTGTGGAGACCGGTACAAGCTATAGTGTGTGTGTGTGTGTATGTGTATGTGTATGTGTATGTGTGTGTGTGTGTGTGTGTGTGTGTGTGTGTGTGTGTGTGTGTGTGTGTGTGTGTGTGTGTGTGTGTGTGTGTGTGTGTGTGTGTGTGTGTGTGTGTGTGTGTGTGTGTATACAGGCTGGGATCAGAAGCAGGCTGTAGACGGAGGTACATAGAAAGGGTATATGGGCTGTAAGGGGGAGGTACAACAGTAATGACTATTAATGTAGACTCTAATGTCTGGCCACCACAGCCCATGTCTGGTAGAGGATTGTGGGTAATTAACAAAGAGATCAATAGCCTCAAGAGGAGAGTTTATCTACCACTACTCCAGATAGATAGGGAGAGGAGTCCCTAAAGAGGAGGAGAGGAAGGGAGTAGAGGACTGAGAGGAACATTGGGAGGGAGAGGAGGGAGGAGATGAAAAGGAGAGGAGCGGAGAGGAACAGCCTGGGAGAATAAGAGAGGGAGTGGCAGAGAATGAGAGAGGGAGTGGCAGAGAATAAGAGAGGGAGTGGCAGAGAATAAGAGAGGGAGTGGCAGAGAATAAGAGAGGGAGTGGCAGAGAATAAGAGAGGGAGTGGCAGAGAATAAGAGAGGGAGTGGCAGAGAATGAGAGAGGGAGTGGCAGAGAATGAGAGAGGGAGTGGCAGAGAATGAGAGAGGGAGTGGCAGAGAATGAGAGAGGGAGTGGCAGAGAATGAGAGAGGGAGTGGCAGAGAATGAGAGAGGGAGTGGCAGAGAATGAGAGAGGGAGTGGCAGAGAATGAGAGAGGGAGTGGCAGAGAATGAGAGAGGGAGTGGCAGAGAATGAGAGGGAGTGGCAGAGAATGAGAGAGGGAGTGGCAGAGAATGAGAGAGGGAGTGGCAGAGAATGAGAGAGGGAGTGGCAGAGAATGAGAGAGGGAGTGGCAGAGAATGAGAGAGGGAGTGGCAGAGAATGAGAGAGGGAGTGGCAGAGAATAAGAGAGGGAGTGGCAGAGAATAAGAGAGGGAGTGGCAGAGAATAAGAGAGGGAGTGGCAGAGAATGAGAGAGGGAGTGGCAGAGAATGAGAGAGGGAGTGGCAGAGAATGAGAGAGGGAGTGGCAGAGAATAAGAGAGGGAGTGGCAGAGAATAAGAGAGGGAGTGGCAGAGAATAAGAGAGGGAGTGGCAGAGAATAAGAGAGGGAGTGGCAGAGAATAAGAGAGGGAGTGGCAGAGAATAAGAGAGGGAGTGGCAGAGAATGAGAGAGGGAGTGCTGGAGAGAGGGCGAGGTAAAAGAGGGATGCCAGAGTGGAAAGGGAATTAATTAGTCAGTTACTAATTAACAATAGTTACTATCATTGTCCTTCTGGTGTGGATAGTGTTTGGTTGACATAAACCTGATAGATACAAGATAATCATACCTCCAGTGAGAGAAAGGCATTCTTTTTCCTGAGTATCTACAATGTGAAACATCAAATCGAGAGAGACAATCTGAAATTAGAAATGTAATGTTCGCACCTCGTAATTTTTTATACTGTTTCTTTTGCAGCTTTCGCACCAGTAAAGGAATCGGCTACTCTGCACATTTCGTGGGCAACTGTCTGATCGTGACATCGCTGAAGTCTAAAGGCAAAGGCTTCCAGCACTGTGTCAAATATGACTTTCAACCTCGGAAGGTAAGAGGTGCTTTGGCAGACGTCACTGTGCTTGCCATTTCAAACCGATACCAGAACCCAGGACCTCTGCCTTGCAAACACACGCGGCTGCCCTGCTGAAACGTTCTTAGACACTTGCGCCAACGAAACGCTAGCTGTTCGGCCGTGCAAGTGGAGACTACAAGGGTGACCAGGTTTCATCTATTACCCTGGTAGTGATCAGTGATCAATGGTCAGTGTGCTTACACCAGCCTATAAGTCACATAGCTGATGATCAGTAGAGGGCTCATGCAGCAGTGTGCAGGTCCCATATGTGATTGATGGTGTGTTGAGGTGCGGCTGATAGAATGGGATCATCAGTCTGCTGCTCTATAGGACTGTGTTGATCTTGTGAGAATGTTATGGATGTGGCCTGACCACCAGCCTGTTGCCATGTGAGTACTATCAGTAGTACTCTGTAGTTATATGTATTAAGTGTTTTAGGCTGCCACCCTGTCCAAATCAGATTTTCTCTCTGTATCCAATATTTTCTTCTGACTGTCCACACTCAATGTGACCCATATCAGATTGGCGCATTCACACTGATGTAGCCTCTGAAGTAGCACATAGAGGCAATGCTAATTTCCAGTTACTGTTCCTTTAAATGTGTCACACTGCTTTGCTTTATCTTGGCCAGGTCGCAGTTGCAAATGAGAACTTGTTCTCAACTAGCCTACCTCGTTAAATAAAGGGGAAATAAAAAATAAAACATGTTGGGGTGGTGGTCATGGTTCAGCAAGTCTTGTGCAAAAATAACCCTTCAGAGCAAAATATTATCTGATCTGACTGTCCAGACAGAGGTCGCATATGGAGGATCGTGTTTGTATCAAGAATGGGATCCAAGTATAAATTGAAAGTCAAAAGATGAGATTCCATGTAGTTTTGTGCTGTTTACACATTACGGAAAAGATCTGATAGGCATCAGATATGCAAATCATTGGCAAAAGACCTGAATTGGGCTGCCTGTGTCAACGCAGCCTCCAAGTAGGAGAGCTGATCTAAGATCAGTGCTGATCTAGAATACAGGTAATCTTATTCATTGTGATCTAAAAGCTTCATCAGTCCTAAATCAGCACTGAGATGCTTTATGCATACAGCCTCTGGCATTTAACAGTGACAGCATCTTAATACAACTTTAGCAGATCTTTACAGCAAACCTAGTATACCTGTGGTTTGGGAAATGCATGTTGTATATACTGAATTCTGCTGTGTTGGTTCAGTACATGTCATAATAGACCATATACAAGGTGAGCCGTTTGACTTTACTAACAGATCATTATGGACAGAAAATGCAGCGCAATTGTTAGGATAGACAAACATCTGTCATAACAAAACACTCCTCTCTACAGACCAGGGAGAGAGAGAACATCATAACCTGTTCTGTTTAACACTCTCACAGGGACCTCCTCACAGGAACAGCTGGCTGTGCCCTGAGATGAGATGAGAGTGTAGAGAGGAATGGTAATGTAGCTTGGGATGTCTGACACCCTACCTGCCTCTGCCCCAGTAGAGATAACAGGCTGGTTCAAGGCTGCTCTCAGTCATTTAAAGCCTTCGGTTAAACAGCTGTCAGTAACAATGATGTGTCTGACATGGCACCCTATTCTGTACATAGTGCAACACTATGTAAGGAAATAAGGTCCCCCTCTTGTCCTCTCCTCTCTGCACCAGGTCAACATTTCCAGTAGTGAAGTCATCAGTGGTCATTAAAGTAGAGGGCAGACTTTGATCTAAAGATATCCTCAAATCAATGATCTGCTCTCCTGGTGGTTCAAAGTGATCTTAAAGAGGGCGTTGCCTCTTAATCGTCAACTGGAGTAATCTGATCCACTCTGCCGTAGTCATGTTGATGGTGTGTTTACATCCTGTTGATCTGCAGTAGATCAACATAGTGAGAGTTTCAGATGTAACTGCTTCATCTAAAGCCCTTACATTGAGATGATCCGTGTACAGGTTAGATGTATCAAAGAACTGCCTTGTGGATAACTCTATGGTCTGGAATACTGTGTTGTCTATACCATGCAGAATGTATGGATAACTCTATGGTCTGGAATACTGTGTTGTCTATACCATGCAGAATGTATGGATAACTCTATGGTCTGGAATACTGTGTTATCTATACCATGCAGAATGTATGGATAACTCTATGGTCTGGAATACTGTGTTATCTATACCATGCAGAATGTATGGATAACTCTATGGTCTGGAATACTGTGTTATCTATACCATGCAGAATGTATGGATAACTCTATGGTCTGGAATACTGTGTTGTCTATACCATGCAGAATGTATGGATAACTCTATGGTCTGGAATACTGTGTTGTCTATACCATGCAGAATGTATGGATAACTCTATGGTCTGGAATACTGTGTTGTCTATACCATGCAGAATGTATGGATAACTCTATGGTCTGGAATACTGTGTTATCTATACCATGCAGAATGTATGGATAACTCTATGGTCTGGAATACTGTGTTGTCTATACCATGCAGAATGTATGGATAACTCTATGGTCTGGAATACTGTGTTATCTATACCATGCAGAATGTATGGATAACTCTATGGTCTGGAATACTGTGTTATCTATACCATGCAGAATGTATGGATAACTATGGTCTGGAATACTGTGTTATCTATACCATGCAGAATGTATGGATAACTCTATGGTCTGGAATACTGTGTTATCTATACCATGCAGAATGTATGGATAACTCTATGGTCTGGAATACTGTGTTATCTATACCATGCAGAATGTATGGATAACTCTATGGTCTGGAATACTGTGTTATCTATACCATGCAGAATGTATGGATAACTCTATGGTCTGGAATACTGTGTTGTCTATACCATGCAGAATGTATGGATAACTCTATGGTCTGGAATACTGTGTTATCTATACCATGCAGAATGTATGGATAACTCTATGGTCTGGAATACTGTGTTGTCTATACCATGCAGAATGTATGGATAACTCTATGGTCTGGAATACTGTGTTATCTATACCATGCAGAATGTATGGATAACTCTATGGTCTGGAATACTGTGTTATCTATACCATGCAGAATGTATGGATAACTATGGTCTGGAATACTGTGTTATCTATACCATGCAGAATGTATGGATAACTCTATGGTCTGGAATACTGTGTTATCTATACCATGCAGAATGTATGGATAACTCTATGGTCTGGAATACTGTGTTATCTATACCATGCAGAATGTATGGATAACTCTATGGTCTGGAATACTGTGTTATCTATACCATGCAGAATGTATGGATAACTCTATGGTCTGGAATACTGTGTTATCTATACCATGCAGAATGTATGGATAACTATGGTCTGGAATACTGTGTTATCTATACCATGCATTAGGTCTGTGTTACACTGCCATTGTCTCTGCAATATGTATGAGGTCAGAGCTACTGAATCACATGACCCTATTTGGTCTCTAGATGATCTGGGTGATTGCAATGCAAACACAATAGGCTGTGTTAAAAACCCTGTTCATACAGTGGGACTGAATGGGTTGTAGTTGCTTGTGTTATTATGTGTGGAGCTGCACTCACTCTCTCTCTCTAACCCTCTCTCTCTCTAACTCTCTCTCCTCTGTGTTTCAGTGGTACATGATCAGCATCGTCCATATCTACAACCGCTGGAGGAACAGTGAGATCCGTTGCTACGTCAATGGTCAGCTGGTCTCCTATGGCGACATGGCCTGGCACGTCAACACCAGCGACGTGAGAATGCTCCTCATTGCTGATTGGTTGTTTGATGCTTGATTGATTGACTGACTCTCCTGTCACTGCTTATTCCTGATGTGAGGCCTCTACAAGGTCGTGTTTAGTACGGCAAAGAGGCACATTTTGAACAGCTTTGAAACATTTCTTATTGGACAAGTGGAACTATAATCTATTTCACTCCGTTTTCCCCTGTTTTCGTCCCCACTGAACACAGCCGTGGTGGTAGTAATATGTGTGGTTGTGATGGTTGTGTCGTGATATATGTGGTTGTGATGGTTGTGTCTGTGATATTTGTGGTTGTGATGGTTGTGATGTTTTGTGGTTGTGGTGTTTGTGTATGTAATGTTTGTGGCTGCAAGTGCAGCATTTGATCACATGCCACAGTTTGAAATCATCCGAGCCTGGGGCTCTGGTCAAAAGTAGTGCACTATATAGGGAATAGGGTGCCATTTGGGGCACAGCCCAGAGATGCATAAATCCTCTGTGGTGCTCATTGAGTTTCAGCGCTGTGGCAGAGTTTACTCTTGGGAGCAGAGCTTCATTTTTCAAAGCTCCCATTTGAATAACCATTTATCAGGGAGATGTTTGAAGAGAGGAAGCCCATCTACAGAGTTAGGGATGGTGCTATCTACAGAGTTAGGGATGGTGTTATCTACAGAGTTAGGGATGGTGTTATCTACAGAGTTAGGGATGGTGCTATCTACAGAGTTAGGGATGGTGCTATCTACAGAGTTAAGGATGGTGTTATCTACAGAGTTAAGGATGGTGCTATCTACAGAGTTAGGGATGGTGCTATCTGTAGAGTTAGGGATGGTGCTATCTGTAGAGTTAGGGATGGTGCTATCTGTAGAGTTAGGGATGGTGCTCTCTGTAGAGTTAGGGATGGTGCTCTCTGTAGAGTTAGGGATGGTGCTCTCTGTAGAGTTAGGGATGGTGCTATCTGTAGAGTTAGGGATGGTGCTATCTGTAGAGTTAGGGATGGTGCTATCTGTAGAGTTAGGGATGGTGCTATCTACAGAGTTAGGGATGGTGCTATCTGTAGAGTTAGGGATGGTGCTATCTACAGAGTTAGGGATGGTGTTATCTATAGAGTTAGGGATGGTGTTATCTACAGAGTTCGGATGGATGGGGTGTGTGTAGTGGATATTTTTATAACACATGTCTACAAGGCAAGGGCTACACATACATGTTTATAAGGGCAGACACACACACACTATGGGATATGGTCAAAGGTAGTGCACCAAATTCAGAATAGGGTGCCATTTGGAATGCAGACCTAAGTGTCTGCCAACCTTTCTTTTTCTCTGAGTGGCAATCTATTAGAGGCACTGTAAATCATGCACTCTCATAATTATCCTATTTGCCCATTCAAAAGCTGTCATCAGTTTTTTTGTCTGTTAATTGCTCTGATGCTCAGCTGTCTTTGAAGTTTGGGTGATGTTGTAACCTCTCTGAGTCTGCTGGAGGATTTAAAAGACATGACCCTATCCTCTCATCTCGGTCTCAGTGTCTGTATAATTGCCCTAACCATTTCCCAGAGCCATATATAGAGAGAAAGTTTGGTCATTGTGGTTTATATTTGAACATTATAAATATATTCTTCTTTGTATAATTTTACAGAGCTATGATGAACCCTATTTTCCTCTCTCTGAGTCCCTATACAAATCTGATCCTCTCCTCTCCCCTCTCTCTGTCTCCTCTCTCTCTCTCTCCTCCCTCTCCTGCTACAGACCTATGATAAACCCCCTGCACTGTGTGCCCGTGTACTGACCCTCTCCTCTCCCTCTACAGAGTTATGATAAGTGCTTCCTGGGTTCGTCGGAGACAGCTGATGCTAACAGGGTATTCTGTGGTCAGCTGGGGGCCATCTATGTGTTCTCTGAGGCTCTCAACCCAGCTCAGATATTTGCCATTCATCAGCTGGGAGCGGGCTATAAGGTATGTACTGGGCTGACTGAATTAGGTTACTGATAGGTTAGCTTAGGATAGGAATAACTTTAATGGTACATGCACAAAGCCTGCTACACATATCAATCTGTGAAATCAATGCTGCTTGCCACAGTTTCCTGTTCCCTGCTACCTGGTGTCTCCATCCAAAGTGCTTTGTTTGTATGTGTCATGTGTCCTAACACTGTATAGGCTGAATGCACAGTGTTCTGTTCTCTGGCTGCCTCTGAAACTATGGTTTGGACTGTTGAACAGACCCAGACATACTTGAACGCTGTGCCTGTCATTGATCCAGTGTAGGTTGGGACCATAGCTAGTCCTAGCCTGTCTCATTCAGTCTGTCAGGAGACACCAACAGACAGGGCAGCCTAACAGGGTGGAGGAGACACCGGCAGACAGGGCAGTCTAACAGGGTATAGGAGACACCGACAGCCAGGGCAGTCTAACAGGGTATAGAAGACACCGACATACAGGGCAGTCTAACAGGGTATAGGAGACACCGACAGACAGGGCAGTCTAACAGGGTATAGGAGACACCGGCAGACAGGGCAGTCTAACAGGGTATAGGAGACACCGGCAGACAGGGCAGTCTAACAGGGTATAGGAGACACCGGCAGACAGGGCAGTCTAACAGGGTATAGGAGACACCGGCAGACAGGGCAGTCTACCAGGTTATAGGAGACACCGGCAGACAGGGCAGTCTACCAGGGTATAGGAGACACCGACAGACAGGGCAGTCTAACAGGGTATAGGAGACACCGGCAGACAGGGCAGTCTAACAGGGTATAGGAGACACCGGCAGACAGGGCAGTCTACCAGGGTATAGAAGACACCGACAGACAGGGCAGTCTACCAGGGTATAGGAGACACCGGCAGACAGGGCAGTCTAACAGGGTATAGGAGACACTGACAGACAGGGCAGTCTACCAGGGTATAGGAGACACCGACAGACAGGGCAGTCTAACAGGGTATAGGAGACACCGACAGACAGGGCAGTCTAACAGGGTATAGGAGACACCGACAGACAGGGCAGTCTACCAGGGTATAGGAGACACCGACAGACAGGGCAGTCTACCAGGGTATAGGAGACACTGACAGACAGGGCAGTCTACCAGGGTATAGGAGACACCGACAGACAGGGCAGTCTACCAGGGTATAGGAGACACCGACAGACAGGGCAGTCTACCAGGGTATAGATGACACTCACTTCTGTTGTTACTAGGTTTTATTAGTATGTCCTATCTGCATGTAATAGTGGAGTTGCCAGAGAGAAGCTGTCTGTAGAGGCCTGCAGACTGAGCCTACTCTACCAGGCCCCAGGAGGTTGTTAACTAGCGGATATGGGATCATAATAGCCTATGTGTCTGGTCTACTGAGCCTGGTACAGTGTATTCTCTGCTTGTTTTCTCAGCTATCTACATCTCTTCATGACAGAGAAGCTCCACTATTTCAGTTCAGTGTAGGTCTCATCTATTTTAGTGTAGGTCTCATCTATTTCAGTCTAGGTCTCATCTATTTCAGTCTAGGTCTCATCTCTCCCCATCTGAATCATCATGTCTGTAGCTAAACGAGGGATGTGTCTCACCTTTCATCACTCCTCTATGTCTGTGGCCGTTCATTCATTATTCACTCCTCCGTTGAGAGGACCTTCCTGATTTACTGATTAATAACATACCAATTGATGATGCATTGATTGATTAATTGAGCTCCTCTCTCACCTGCCATCCTTAATGGATTGGTTACATTAAGACTGAGTGACTCTGTTATCAGCAACATGTATTAATATATAAATATGACACTACTGCTACTGCTGCTGAGGTATGGATGGCACCTCCAGTTTAGTAGAAGAATGAGCTGTCATGATACAATACCTTATCACATCTCTTCTCTCTTTTCCCACTCTCTGTCTGTCCCTATCTCTCTCTCTCTCTGCCTTTCTCCCATCGCCCTTTCTCTTCTCCCTCTCTCTGTCTGTCTCTCTATTCCTCCCCTCTCTGTAGAGTACGTTTAAGTTTAAGTCGGAGAGTGACATCCACCTGGCAGAGCACCATAAGCAGGTCCTGTATGATGGGAAGCTGGCCAGCTCCATCTCCTTCACCTACAACGCCAAGGCTACAGACGCCCAGCTCTGCCTGGAGTCATCGCCCAAGGAGAACGCCTCCATCTTCGTCCACTCACCCCACGCCCTTATGCTACAGGTTAGTTTCACTACATGCCCTTATCCAGGTACAGATGCTGTCAAATATATTGGCACCCTTGCACTTTAACATTTTGTGCAATGGAGCACAATTATCTGTTTTCTCTTTTTAAAACGGATATAATTTTTAGTCTCACCCCATGTCCTTATAAAACAGGTTAGTCTCACCTCATGTCCTTATAAAACAGGTTAGTCTCACCTCATGTCCTTATGAAACAGGTTAGTCTCACCCCATGTCCTTATGAAACAGGTTAGTCTCACCTCATGTCCTTATAAAACAGGTTAGTCTCACCTCATGTCCTTATGAAACAGGTTAGTCTCACCCCATGTCCTTATAAAACAGGTTAGTCTCACCTCATGTCCTTATAAAACAGGTTAGTCTCACCTCATGTCCTTATGAAACAGGTTAGTCTCACCCCATGTCCTTATAAAACAGGTTAGTCTCACCTCATGTCCTTATAAAACAGGTTAGTCTCACCTCATGTCCTTATAAAACAGGTTAGTCTCACCCCATGTCCTTATAAAACAGGTTAGTCTCACCTCATGTCCTTATAAAACAGGTTAGTCTCACCCCATGTCTCACCCCATGTCCTTATAAAACAGGTTAGTCTCACCTCATGTCCTTATAAAACAGGTTAGTCTCACCTCATGTCCTTATGAAACAGGTTAGTCTCACCCCATGTCCTTATAAAACAGGTTAGTCTCACCCCATGTCCTTATGAAACAGGTTAGTCTCACCCCATGTCCTTATGAAACAGGTTAGTCTCACCCCATGTCCTTATGAAACAGGTTAGTCTCACCCCATGTCCTGATAAAACAGGTTAGTCTCACCCCATGTCCTTATAAAACAGGTTAGTCTCACCTCATGTCCTTATGAAACAGGTTAGTCTCACCCCATGTCCTTATAAAACAGGTTAGTCTCACCTCATGTCCTTATAAAACAGGTTAGTCTCACCTCATGTCCTTATGAAACAGGTTAGTCTCACCTCATGTCCTTATGAAACAGGTTAGTCTCACCTCATGTCCTTATGAAACAGGTTAGTCTCACCTCATGTCCTTATAAAACAGGTTAGTCTCACCTCATGTCCTTATAAAACAGGTTAGTCTCACCTCATGTCCTTATAAAACAGGTTAGTCTCACCCCATGTCTCACCCCATGTCCTTATAAAACAGGTTAGTCTCACCTCATGTCCTTATAAAACAGGTTAGTCTCACCTCATGTCCTTATGAAACAGGTTAGTCTCACCCCATGTCCTTATAAAACAGGTTAGTCTCACCCCATGTCCTTATGAAACAGGTTAGTCTCACCCCATGTCCTTATAAAACAGGTTAGTCTCACCTCATGCCCTTTCAAAACAGGTTAGTCTCACCTCATGTCCTTATGAAACAGGTTAGTCTCACCTCATGTCCTTATAAAACAGCTTAGTCTCACCTCATGTCCTTATGAAACAGGTTAGTCTCACCTCATGTCCTTATAAAACAGCTTAGTCTCACCTCATGTCCTTATGAAACAGGTTAGTCTCACCTCATGTCCTGATAAAACAGGTTAGTCTCACCTCATGTCCTTATAAAACAGGTTAGTCTCACCTCATGTCCTTATGAAACAGGTTAGTCTCACCCCATGTCCTTATAAAACAGGTTAGTCTCACCTCATGTCCTTATAAAACAGGTTAGTCTCACCTCATGTCCTTATGAAACAGGTTAGTCTCACCTCATGTCCTTATGAAACAGGTTAGTCTCACCTCATGTCCTTATGAAACAGGTTAGTCTCACCTCATGTCCTTATGAAACAGGTTAGTCTCACCTCATGTCCTTATAAAACAGGTTAGTCTCACCTCATGTCCTTATAAAACAGGTTAGTCTCACCTCATGTCCTTATGAAACAGGTTAGTCTCACCTCATGTCCTTATGAAACAGGTTAGTCTCACCTCATGTCCTTATGAAACAGGTTAGTCTCACCTCATGTCCTTATGAAACAGGTTAGTCTCACCTCATGTCCTTATGAAACAGGTTAGTCTCACCTCATGTCCTTATAAAACAGGTTAGTCTCACCTCATGTCCTTATAAAACAGGTTAGTCTCACCTCATGTCCTTATGAAACAGGTTAGTCTCACCTCATGTCCTTATGAAACAGGTTAGTCTCACCTCATGTCCTTATGAAACAGGTTAGTCTCACCTCATGTCCTTATGAAACAGGTTAGTCTCACCTCATGTCCTTATGAAACAGGTTAGTCTCACCTCATGTCCTTATGAACCAGGTTAGTCTCACCTCATGTCCTTATAAAACAGGTTAGTCTCACCTCATGTCCTTATGAAACAGGTTAGTCTCACCCCATGTCCTTATAAAACAGGTTAGTCTCACCTCATGTCCTTATAAAACAGGTTAGTCTCACCTCATGTCCTTATAAAACAGGTTAGTCTCACCTCATGTCCTTATAAAACAGGTTAGTCTCACCTCATGTCCTTATGAAACAGGTTAGTCTCACCTCATGTCCTTATGAAACAGGTTAGTCTCACCTCATGTCCTTATGAAACAGGTTAGTCTCACCTCATGTCCTTATGAAACAGGTTAGTCTCACCTCATGTCCTTATAAAACAGGTTAGTCTCACCTCATGTCCTTATGAAACAGGTTAGTCTCACCTCATGTCCTTATAAAACAGGTTAGTCTCACCTCATGTCCTTATGAAACAGGTTAGTCTCACCCCATGTCCTTATAAAACAGGTTAGTCTCACCTCATGTCCTTATAAAACAGGTTAGTCTCACCTCATGTCCTTATGAAACAGGTTAGTCTCACCCCATGTCCTTATAAAACAGGTTAGTCTCACCTCATGTCCTTATAAAACAGGTTAGTCTCACCTCATGTCCTTATAAAACAGGTTAGTCTCACCCCATGTCCTTATAAAACAGGTTAGTCTCACCTCATGTCCTTATAAAACAGGTTAGTCTCACCCCATGTCTCACCCCATGTCCTTATAAAACAGGTTAGTCTCACCTCATGTCCTTATAAAACAGGTTAGTCTCACCTCATGTCCTTATGAAACAGGTTAGTCTCACCCCATGTCCTTATAAAACAGGTTAGTCTCACCCATGTCCTTATGAAACAGGTTAGTCTCACCCCATGTCCTTATGAAACAGGTTAGTCTCACCCCATGTCCTTATGAAACAGGTTAGTCTCACCCCATGTCCTGATAAAACAGGTTAGTCTCACCCCATGTCCTTATAAAACAGGTTAGTCTCACCTCATGTCCTTATGAAACAGGTTAGTCTCACCCCATGTCCTTATAAAACAGGTTAGTCTCACCTCATGTCCTTATAAAACAGGTTAGTCTCACCTCATGTCCTTATGAAACAGGTTAGTCTCACCTCATGTCCTTATGAAACAGGTTAGTCTCACCTCATGTCCTTATGAAACAGGTTAGTCTCACCTCATGTCCTTATAAAACAGGTTAGTCTCACCTCATGTCCTTATAAAACAGGTTAGTCTCACCTCATGTCCTTATAAAACAGGTTAGTCTCACCCCATGTCTCACCCCATGTCCTTATAAAACAGGTTAGTCTCACCTCATGTCCTTATAAAACAGGTTAGTCTCACCTCATGTCCTTATGAAACAGGTTAGTCTCACCCCATGTCCTTATAAAACAGGTTAGTCTCACCCCATGTCCTTATGAAACAGGTTAGTCTCACCCCATGTCCTTATGAAACAGGTTAGTCTCACCCCATGTCCTTATGAAACAGGTTAGTCTCACCCCATGTCCTGATAAAACAGGTTAGTCTCACCCCATGTCCTTATAAAACAGGTTAGTCTCACCTCATGTCCTTATGAAACAGGTTAGTCTCACCCCATGTCCTTATAAAACAGGTTAGTCTCACCTCATGCCCTTTCAAAACAGGTTAGTCTCACCTCATGTCCTTATGAAACAGGTTAGTCTCACCTCATGTCCTTATAAAACAGCTTAGTCTCACCTCATGTCCTTATGAAACAGGTTAGTCTCACCTCATGTCCTTATAAAACAGGTTAGTCTCACCTCATGTCCTTATGAAACAGGTTAGTCTCACCTCATGTCCTGATAAAACAGGTTAGTCTCACCTCATGTCCTTATAAAACAGGTTAGTCTCACCTCATGTCCTTATGAAACAGGTTAGTCTCACCCCATGTCCTTATAAAACAGGTTAGTCTCACCTCATGTCCTTATAAAACAGGTTAGTCTCACCTCATGTCCTTATGAAACAGGTTAGTCTCACCTCATGTCCTTATAAAACAGGTTAGTCTCACCTCATGTCCTTATGAAACAGGTTAGTCTCACCTCATGTCCTTATGAAACAGGTTAGTCTCACCTCATGTCCTTATAAAACAGGTTAGTCTCACCTCATGTCCTTATGAAACAGGTTAGTCTCACCCCATGTCCTTATAAAACAGGTTAGTCTCACCTCATGTCCTTATAAAACAGGTTAGTCTCACCTCATGTCCTTATAAAACAGGTTAGTCTCACCTCATGTCCTTATAAAACAGGTTAGTCTCACCTCATGTCCTTATGAAACAGGTTAGTCTCACCTCATGTCCTTATGAAACAGGTTAGTCTCACCTCATGTCCTTATGAAACAGGTTAGTCTCACCTCATGTCCTTATGAAACAGGTTAGTCTCACCTCATGTCCTTATGAAACAGGTTAGTCTCACCTCATGTCCTTATAAAACAGGTTAGTCTCACCTCATGTCCTTATAAAACAGGTTAGTCTCACCTCATGTCCTTATGAAACAGGTTAGTCTCACCTCATGTCCTTATGAAACAGGTTAGTCTCACCTCATGTCCTTATGAAACAGGTTAGTCTCACCTCATGTCCTTATGAAACAGGTTAGTCTCACCTCATGTCCTTATAAAACAGGTTAGTCTCACCTCATGTCCTTATGAAACAGGTTAGTCTCACCTCATGTCCTTATAAAACAGGTTAGTCTCACCTCATGTCCTTATGAAACAGGTTAGTCTCACCCCATGTCCTTATAAAACAGGTTAGTCTCACCTCATGTCCTTATAAAACAGGTTAGTCTCACCTCATGTCCTTATGAAACAGGTTAGTCTCACCTCATGTCCTTATGAAACAGGTTAGTCTCACCTCATGTCCTTATGAAACAGGTTAGTCTCACCTCATGTCCTTATAAAACAGGTTAGTCTCACCTCATGTCCTTATAAAACAGGTTAGTCTCACCTCATGTCCTTATAAAACAGGTTAGTCTCACCTCATGTCCTTATGAAACAGGTTAGTCTCACCTCATGTCCTTATGAAACAGGTTAGTCTCACCTCATGTCCTTATAAAACAGGTTAGTCTCACCTCATGTCCTTATAAAACAGGTTAGTCTCACCTCATGTCCTTATGAAACAGGTTAGTCTCACCTCATGTCCTTATAAAACAGGTTAGTCTCACCTCATGTCCTTATGAAACAGGTTAGTCTCACCTCATGTCCTTATGAAACAGGTTAGTCTCACCTCATGTCCTTATGAAACAGGTTAGTCTCACCTCATGTCCTTATGAAACAGGTTAGTCTCACCTCATGTCCTTATGAAACAGGTTAGTCTCACCTCATGTCCTTATGAAACAGGTTAGTCTCACCCCATGTCCTTATAAAACAGGTTAGTCTCACCTCATGTCCTTATGAAACAGGTTAGTCTCACCTCATGTCCTTATGAAACAGGTTAGTCTCACCTCATGTCCTTATGAAACAGGTTAGTCTCACCTCATGTCCTTATGAAACAGGTTAGTCTCACCTCATGTCCTTATAAAACAGGTTAGTCTCACCTCATGTCCTTATGAAACAGGTTAGTCTCACCTCATGTCCTTATGAAACAGGTTAGTCTCACCCCATGTCCTTATAAAACAGGTTAGTCTCACCTCATGTCCTTATGAAACAGGTTAGTCTCACCTCATGTCCTTATGAAACAGGTTAGTCTCACCTCATGTCCTTATGAAACAGGTTAGTCTCACCCCATGTCCTTATGAAACAGGTTAGTCTCACCTCATGTCCTTATGAAACAGGTTAGTCTCACCCCATGTCCTTATGAAACAGGTTAGTCTCACCTCATGTCCTTATGAAACAGGTTAGTCTCACCTCATGTCCTTATGAAACAGGTTAGTCTCACCCCATGTCCTTATGAAACAGGTTAGTCTCACCTCATGTCCTTATAAAACAGGTTAGTCTCACCTCATGTCCTTATGAAACAGGTTAGTCTCACCCCATGTCTTAATGAAACAGGTTAGTCTCACCCCATGTCCTTATGAAACAGGTTAGTCTCACCCCATGTCCTTATGAAACAGGTTAGTCTCACCCCATGTCCTTATGAAACAGGTTAGTCTCACCTCATGTCCTTATGAAACAGGTTAGTCTCACCCCATGTCCTTATGAAACAGGTTAGTCTCACCCCATGTCCTTATAAAACAGGTTAGTCTCACCTCATGTCCTTATGAAACAGGTTAGTCTCACCCCATGTCCTTATGAAACAGGTTAGTCTCACCTCATGTCCTTATGAAACAGGTTAGTCTCACCCCATGTCCTTATAAAACAGGTTAGTCTCACCCCATGTCCTTATAAAACAGGTTAGTCTCACCCCATGTCCTTATAAAACAGGTTAGTCTCACCCCATGTCCTTATAAAACAGGTTAGTCTCACCTCATGTCCTTATAAAACAGGTTAGTCTCACCTCATGTCCTTATAAAACAGGTTAGTCTCACCCCATGTCCTTATAAAACAGGTTAGTCTCACCCCATGTCCTTATAAAACAGGTTAGTCTCACCCCATGTCCTTATAAAACAGGTTAGTCTCACCCCATGTCCTTATAAAACAGGTTAGTCTCACCTCATGTCCTTATAAAACAGGTTAGTCTCACCCCATGTCCTTATAAAACAGGTTAGTCTCACCTCATGTCCTTATAAAACAGGTTAGTCTCACCCCATGTCCTTATAAAACAGGTTAGTCTCACCCCATGTCCTTATAAAACAGGTTAGTCTCACCTCATGTCCTTATAAAACAGGTTAGTCTCACCCCATGTCCTTATAAAACAGGTTAGTCTCACCTCATGTCCTTATAAAACAGGTTAGTCTCACCCCATGTCCTTATAAAACAGGTTAGTCTCACCCCATGTCCTTATAAAACAGGTTAGTCTCACCCCATGTCCTTATAAAACAGGTTAGTCTCACCTCATGTCCTTATAAAACAGGTTAGTCTCACCCCATGTCCTTATAAAACAGGTTAGTCTCACCTCATGTCCTTATAAAACAGGTTAGTCTCACCCCATGTCCTTATAAAACAGGTTAGTCTCACCCCATGTCCTTATAAAACAGGTTAGTCTCACCTCATGTCCTTATAAAACAGGTTAGTCTCACCTCATGTCCTTATGAAACAGGTTAGTCTCACCTCATGTCCTTATAAAACAGGTTAGTCTCACCCCATGTCCTTATAAAACAGGTTAGTCTCACCTCATGTCCTTATAAAACAGGTTAGTCTCACCCCATGTCCTTATAAAACAGGTTAGTCTCACCCCATGTCCTTATAAAACAGGTTAGTCTCACCTCATGTCCTTATAAAACAGGTTAGTCTCACCCCATGTCCTTATAAAACAGGTTAGTCTCACCCCATGTCCTTTTAATATATGTTTAATTAAGTTACAGTAAACTATATTACATATGTTTATGTTTTAAGTTACAGTAAACTATATTACATATGTTTATGTTTTAAGTTACAGTAAACTAACACTGTATTGTTCCCTGGTAGGATGTGAAGGCCATAGTGACCCACTCCATCCACAGTGCCATCCACTCAATAGGAGGGATCCAGGTGCTGTTCCCTCTCTTCTCCCAGCTGGACTACCATCAACCCAACGACCAGCACAACTACCAGCACCATGAGACCCAGCTGGAGACTACCGTCTGGTGAGTACATGAAGTTTCTGACATCTTCAAGTAAGTGTCTGAGTCTTCTACTATGAGAATGTTGAGAATCAACTTTCTAATTTACCCCTTCCTGCTGATCCTTGTCCTGAAGGTCCAGCGTTGTCCTTATCAGAGCGCTCCACTGAGCCCTGTTCCAATCAGAGCTCAGCCATAATCCTGAATTAGCTCAGTGACAGAGACCACACTGGGGAGAAACACACACACAGCAGCTCTGAGTCAGGCTCTGCTCTGCCTCTGGCCCTCTATCTGGTGCAGCCAGGGCTAAGCCTACTGGGTAGTGTAGTCCCAGCCCTGCCCTGGGTTAAGCCTGATGGGTAGTGTTCCATCCCATACCAGCCCAGCCAAGCCAGCTAGTGAACTCTGAGTGACTGCCTATTCTAGTGAGTCTACCACTAAACTAACTGATGACTTAACCTTAACGCAGGGATGCAAAGTTAGGACCCAAACATATGATATGTGATGTGTGATTAACTCTACAATTAACTCTGTAAATTTAAGATTTCCAGATTGTCCTACTAAATTGTGAACGTAAATTAAATCAAACAGGTACTCTATAAATGAGGAATGTATTTACTCAAATCAACTAACAGATGTATTAGTCACGAATGAATTAACACTCAATTACAGTATACATGAAATACATTATACAGAATAAAAAGGGTCAATGTGTGACAGAAATAACACTTATATGGGTCTTTTAGAATGACCTCTAAGAGAAAAGGTCTAACGTGTGTCTGTACACACATTGAGCTTGCAAACAAGGCCTCGATGAACCAAAAGAGACTCCGATCTTTTATCCTTGGTAAAACATAAAGTCACCTGAATTAACATTTCTTTGCACTTTTCTGGGGGAAAACAAAAGGAAGGACATCACAACCGGATTCTAAACTAATTATCAAACTCGTAAATGTTAGTGTAACGACAGGCCACCAGGAAGCTGCCCAGTAACAGAAAGGTTGCTGGGTCGAATCCAAGAGCTGACAAGGTAAAAAATCTGTCGTTCTGCCCCTGAGCAAGGCAGTTAACCCACCATTCCCTGGGCGCCGAAGACGTGGATGTCCATTAAAGCAGCACCCCGCACCTCTCTGACGCAGAGGGGTTGGGTTAAATGTGGAAAACAGTTTTCAGTTGAAGGCGTTCAGTTGTAAAACTGACTGGGTCTCCCCCTCCCTTTTCCCTTTCATCTGATCAGCGATCGGTCAATCATACAATTCTGACCAGTCTTTCTGAAAAGACATCAATCAGAACATGTACAGTACAACAAGACTTATCAAACTGTTCAACTCTTTGAACTCTCCAAACATGATAATAATACAAGGTCAGGTCCAATATGAATCGCTTTCAGCCTTGAGGGCGGAGGGAACCAAATGGCTTCTCCTGTACTTCATGGGAATGAATGTCCTGCCCAGGGTTGAAGGCGCGAGCAAGGATGTACCTCACTCTTTGAAATGGTAGAACATGGTTATTTCTCTAGATTGAATAAACTACAGAACAAAATACAAACCCTCCAAACCATAAAGTCCTGTGGTGTTGATGGTATCATGAAGGCGATTATAAGATATACAGACCACAAATTCCAATTGGCTATACTTAAGCTCTTTAACATCATCCTGAGCTCTGGCATCTTCCCCAATATTTGGAACCAAGGACTGATCACCCCAATCCATTAAAGTGGATACAATTTTGACCCCAATAACTACTGGGGAATATGCGTCAACAGCAACCTTGAGATAATCCTCTGCATTATCATTAACAGCAGACTCATACATTTCCTCAGTGAAAACAATGCACTGAGCAAATGTCAAATTAGCTTTTTACCAAATTACCATATGACAGATCACGTATTCACCCTGCACACCCTAATAGACTAACAAACAAACCAAAACAAAGGCAATTTCAAAAAAGCTTTTGACCCTCAATGAGGGTCTGCTATACAAATTGATGGAAAGCGGTGTTGGAGGTAAAACATACAACATTATAAAATCCATGTACACAAACAACAAGAGTGCAGTTAAAATTGGCAAAAAACTGACACATTTCTTTCCACAGGGCTGTGGGGTGAGACAGGGATGCAGCTTGAGCAACACCCTCTTCAACATATACAGTGCATTTGGAAAGTATTCAGACCCCTTGACTTTTTCCACAGGCTTATTCTAAAATGGATTGAATAAAAATAATTCCAGATCAATCTACACACAATACCCCATAATGACAAAGTGAAAGGAAGTTTTTAGAAATGTTTGCAAATGTAGCTCGAAGGAATTGTCCGTAGAACTCTGAGACAGGATTGTGTCAAGGTACAGATCTTGGGAAGGGTACCACATCTTTTTGGCAGCATTGAAGGTCCCCAAGAACACAGTGGCCTCCATCATTGTTAAATGGAATAAGTGTGGAACCACCAAGACTCTTCCTAGATCCTGCCACCCGGCCAAACTGAGCAATTGGGGGAGAAGGGCCTTGGTCAGGGAGGTGACCAAGAACCCAGTAGTCACTCTGACAGAGTTCTTCTGTGGAGATGGGAGAACTTTTCAGAATGACAACCATCTCTGCATCACTCTACCAATCAGGCCTTTCTAGTAGAGTGGCCAGACGGAAGCCACTCCTCAGTAAAAGGCACATGACAGCCCACTTGGTGTTTGCCAAAAGGTGCCTAAAGCACTCTCAGACCATGAGAAACAAGATTCTCTGGTCTGATGAAACCAAGATTGAACTCTTTGGCCTGAATGCCAAGCGTCACGTCTGGAGGAAACCAGACACCGCTCATCACCTGGCTAATACCATCCCTACGGTGACGCATGGTGGTGGCAGCATCATGCTGTGGGGATGTTTTTCAGCAGCAGGGACTGGGAGACTAGTCAGGATAGAGGGAAAGATGAACGGAGCAAAGTACAGAGAGATCCTTGATGAAAACCTGCCCCAGAGCCCTCAGGAGCTCAGACTGGGGCGAAGGTTCACCTTCCATCCGTACAACGACCCTAAGCACACAGCCAAAATAATGCAGGAGTGGCTTCGGGACATATCTCTGAATGTCTTTGAGTGTCCCAGCCAGATCCCAGACTTGAACCCGATCGAACATCTCTGGAGAGACTGGAAAATCGCTGTGCAGCAACGTTCCCCATCCAACCTGATAGAGCTTGAGAGGATCTGCAGAGAAGAATGGGAGAAACTCCCCAATACAGGTGTGCCAAGTGTCATACATAGTAGTGTCATACATTTGCAAAAATTTCTACAAACCTGTTTTTGCTTTGTCATTATCGAGTATTGTGTGTAGATTGATTTCATCCATTTTAGAACAAGGCTGGAACATAACAAAAGGTGGAAAAAGTGATTCTACAACCACCTAAAAGAAAGCAATTCCCAAACCTTCCATAACAAAGCCATCACATACAGACAGATTAACCTAGAGAAGAGACCCCTTTAGCAAGCTGGTCTAGGGGGCCCTGTTCACAAACATAAACAGACCCCACAGAGCCCCAGGACAGAAACACAATTTGAACCCAAACATAACATGACAAAAATATAATTACTTGATACTTCGGAAAGAATTGACCAATAAAACAGAGCAACATGGAATGCTATTTGGCCCTAAACAGTGAATACATAGTGGCAGAAAACCTGATCACTGTGACTGACCCAAACAATTAAGGAAAGCTTTGACTATGTACAGACTCAGTGAGCATAGCCTTGCTATTGAGAGAAGCCGCCATAGGCAGACCTGGCTCTCAAGAGGGATACCTAGTGAGTTTTCCAAATGAATGTATTCAACTGAAATGTGTTTTCCACATTTAACCAGAGAGGTGCCTTAATTGACATCCATGTCTTCGGCGCCCGGGGAACAGTGGGTTAACTGCCTTGCTTAGGGGCAGAACAACATATTTTTACCTTGTCAGCTCAGGGATTCAATCCAGCAACATTCCAGTTACTGGCCCAACGCTCAACCACTAGGCTACCTGCCGCCTCTACACTCTAACCACTAGGCTACCTGCCGCCCCAAGAGAAGACAGTATGTGCACACTACCCACAAAATGAGGTGGAAGCTGAGCTTCACTTCCTAACCTCCTGCCAAATGTATGACCATATTAGAGACACATACAGTATTTCCATCAGATTACACAGACCCACAAAGAATTCGAAAACATGTCCAATTTTGATAAATTCACATCTGTTGGGTGAAAAACCACAGTGTGCCATAACAGCAACATGATTTGTGAACTGTTCCCACAAGAAAAGGGCAGCCAATGAAGTATTTACCAATGTAAATACAACCCATATTTGTTTTTTATTTCCCCCTTTTGTACTTGAACCATTTGCACATTGTTACAACACTGTATATAGACATAATATGACATTTGAAATGTCTCTATTGCTTTGAAACTTTTGTGAGTGTTTACTGTTAATTTTGTATTGTTTATTTAACTTGCTTTGGCAATGTAAACGTATGTTTCCCATGCCAATAAAGCCTATTGAATTAAAGCCATTGATTGTGATTGACAACACGGTGTGCTGTCGCCAGCCAGTTGCATACGTAGTCTGTGTCCAGAGTCTAAGAAGGTCCTCATCTCTCCCCACTACACTGGCTCTTGTCCTGCAGAGCTGTGTGCTCATCACTGTGTCCTTGTGATGTGTCTGGGCCTGGAGAGAGTCCCTCTGGAGGATGGGAGGAAAGCGGATTAGCGAGTGTCAGAGAGAGCCTCTGTCATACTGCCAAGACACAATCACTCTGCCAGGACAGACTTTAACTGAGGGACCCACTACGAAGACAGTAACTGACCCCAATGCAGCAGTAAACAGCCCCTCCACTTCTTCTCAGAGGACACCATGTCTTTGGGATTAGAGACTAATAAAAGGACTAGGATGGGCTGGGGCTACAATATGAGGTTTGGAGCAGGGGCTAGGAGATTAGGCTGGGGCTAGGAGATTAGGCTGGGGCTAGGAGATTAGGCTGGGGCTAGGAGAGAAGGCTGGGCTAGGAGAGAAGGCTGGGGCTAGGAGATTAGGCTGGGGCTAGGAGATTAGGCTGGGGCTAGGAGATTAGGCTGGGCTAGGAGAGAAGGCTGGGCTAGGAGAGAAGGCTGGGCTAGGAGAGAAGGCTGGGGCTAGGCGATTAGGCTGGGGCTAGGAGATTAGGCTGGGGCTAGGAGATTAGGCTGGGGCTAGGAGATTAGGCTGGGCTAGGAGAGAAGGCTGGGGCTAGGAGAGAAGGCTGGGGCTAGGAGATTAGGCTGGGCTAGGAGATTAGGCTGGGCTAGGAGAGAAGGCTGGGCTAGGAGAGAAGGCTGGGGCTAGGAGATTAGGCTGGGGCTAGGAGATTAGGCTGGGGCTAGGAGATTAGGCTGGGCTAGGAGAGAAGGCTGGGGCTAGGAGATTAGGCTGGGCTAGGAGAGAAGGCTGGGCTAGGAGATTAGGCTGGGGCTAGGAGATTAGGCTGGGGCTAGGAGATTAGGCTGGGGCTAGGAGATTAGGCTGGGGCTAGGAGATTAGGCTGGGCTAGGAGATTAGGCTGGGGCTAGGAGATGAGGCTGGAGCTAGGAGAGAAGGCTGGAGCTAGGAGAGAAGGATGGAACTAGGAGATGAGGCTGGAACTAGGGGAGAAGGCTGGGAACTAGGAGATGAGGCAGGGGCTAGGAGATTAGGCTGGGCTAGGAGATGAGGCTGGGGCTAGGAGAGAAGGCTGGGGCTAGGAGAGAAGCCTGGGGATAGAGAAGGCTGGGGCTAGGAGATTAGGCTGGACTAGGAGATGAGGCTGGGGCTAGGAGAGAAGACTGGGGCTAGGAGATGAGTCTGGGGCTAGGAGAGAAGGCTGGGGCTAGGAGATGAGGCTGGGGCTAGGCGATGAGGCTGGAGCTAGGAGAGAAGGCTGGAACTAGGAGATGAGGCTGGAACTAGGGGAGAAGGCTGGAACTAGGAGATGAGGCAGGGGCTAGGAGATTAGGCTGGGCTAGGAGATGAGGCTGGGGCTAGGAGAGAAGGCTGGGGCTAGGAGAGAAGCCTGGGGATAGAGAAGGCTGGGGCTAGGAGATTAGGCTGGGCTAGGAGATGAGGCTGGGGCTAGGAGAGAAGACTGGGGCTAGGAGATGAGTCTGGGGCTAGGAGAGAAGGCTGGGGCTAGGAGATGAGGCTGGGGCTAGGCGATGAGGCTGGGGCTGGGGCTAGGAGAGAAGGCTGGGGCTAGGAGAGAAGGCTGGAACTAGGAGATGAGGCTGGGGCTAGGAGAGAAGGCTGGAACTAGGAGATGAGGCTGGGGCTAGGAGAGAAGGCTGGAACTAGGAGATGAGGCTGGGGCTAGGAGATTAGGCTGGACTAGGAGATGAGACTGGGGCTAGGAGAGAAGACTGGGGCTAGGAGATGAGGCTGGGGCTAGGAGATGAGGCTGGGGCTGGGGCTAGGAGAGAAGGCTGGGGCTAGGAGATGAGGCTGGGGTGAAGCTAGGAGAGAAGGCTGGGGCTAGGAGAGAAGGCTGGAACTAGGAGATGAGGCTGGGGCTAGGAGAGAAGGCTGGGGCTAGGAGAGGAGGCTGGGCGCTGGGGATAGGAGAGAAGGCTGGGGCTAGGAGATGAGGCTGGAACTAGGGGAGAAGGCTGGAACTAGGAGATGAGCCAGGGGCTAGGAGAGAAGGCTGGAACTAGGGGAGAAGGCTGGAACTAGGAGATGAGGCAGGGGCTAGGAGATTAGGCTGGGCTAGGAGATGAGGCTGGGGCTAGGAGAGAAGGCTGGGCTAGGAGAGAAGGCTGGGGCTAGGAGATTAGGCTGGGCTAGGAGATTAGGCTGGGCTAGGAGATTAGGCTGGGCTAGGAGAGAAGACTGGGGCTAGGAGAGAAGGCTGGGGCTAGGAGAGAAGGCTGGGGCTAGGAGATGAGGCTGGAGCTAGGAGAGAAGGCTGGAGCTAGGAGAGGATGGAACTAGGAGATGAGGCTGGAACTAGGGGAGAAGGCTGGAACTAGGAGATGAGGCTGGGGCTAGGAGAGAAGGCTGGAACTAGGAGATGAGGCTGGGGCTAGGAGAGAAGGCTGGAACTAGGAGATGAGGCTGGGGCTAGGAGATTAGGCTGGACTAGGAGATTAGGCTGGACTAGGAGATGAGACTGGGGCTAGGAGAGAAGACTGGGGCTAGGAGATGAGGCTGGGGCTAGGAGATGAGGCTGGGGCTGGGGCTAGGAGAGAAGGCTGGGGCTAGGAGAGAAGGCTGGAACTAGGAGATGAGGCTGGGGCTAGGAGAGAAGGCTGGGGCTAGGAGAGGAGGCTGGGCGCTGGGGATAGGAGAGAAGGCTGGGGCTAGGAGATGAGGCTGGAACTAGGGGAGAAGGCTGGAACTAGGAGATGAGGCAGGGGCTAGGAGATTAGGCTGGGCTAGGAGATGAGGCTGGGGCTAGGAGAGAAGGCTGGGGCTAGGAGAGAAGGCTGGGGATAGAGAAGGCTGGGGCTAGGAGATGAGGCAGGGGCTAGGAGAGAAGGCTGGAACTAGGAGATGAGGCAGGGGCTAGGAGATAAGGCTGGGGCTAGGAGATGAGGCTAGGCACTGGGACTAGAAGAGAAGTCTGGGGCCAGATGAGTCTGGGCCTAGGAGATGAGGCTGGGAGCTGGGGGGGTTATGATATACAGTCTCTAGCTGATTGCTGACTTCCTCAGAAGATGACCCTTGAATTAGCCTATCCTCTGTCTGTCTCTCTCCAATTCTGCTAATGCCTTATATAATTTTCCCCTCTCGACTACCTGACTGGTAGGATAATCAGAGGAACAAGGTTCGCCTAGAGATGGTAAAGGAGAATCTACACTACTGAGACACAGACAGCCCCAGGACCACCATACTGTATGATATAATGATGGTATTGCACAGTAGAGGAGCAATTTATCTACATTTTGACACATTTGGCTTTTTATTTGCGTACTCCTGCACACCTCCTGATGTGAGTCCATATCCTTATAAACCTGTATGTATGTGTGTTGCAGTGCCACCCTCCTGGTGTTCCTGGTTGACCTGTTGAAGAGCTCAGTGGCGATGCAGGAACAGATGCTGGGAGGGAAAGGATTCCTTGTAATCGGGTTTCTGCTGGAGAAGGTAGAAACTCTAACCTAAACCATAAAGCACACTGGAGATAAGGCATGGACTCTTTGTCATCTTCCATAGTTTTGAATGTATGTCCTGCTTTGCTTTGATGTTGTGTCTATATGGGTTTTTAATGATCCAATCAATCAATCAAAATCAATCAATTAATCAATACATCATACCTTGTACCTCAAATGGCACGCTATTCCCCATATAGTGCACTACAGTTGACCAAATCTACAGGGTTTGGTTTGGCCTAATTGTCACGATTGTCGTTTAAATAATTGGACCAAGGCGCAGCGTGAGTAGAGTTCCACATATTTATTACATTGAAACTTAAATCAATAAAGAATTAACGAACGTGCAGTACGTAGCGCACATAGGCACTAAACAAACCAATATCCCACAACGCAGATGGGCAAAGGGACACACTAAGTATGATCCCCAATTAGAGTCAATGATATTCAGCTGCCTCCAATTGGGAACCATACTCACACACCAACATAGAACTATAATAACTAGAAAAACTCCCTAGTCCCGCTCTGACCTATTACACCATAGAGAACCCCGAGGGCTCTCTATGGTCAGGGCATGCACTAATAGAGCTCTGGTCAAAAGGTAGTGCACTATATAGGGAGTAGAGTGCAATTTAAGTTTACCCATTCTTACTTTCTATGGTGTGCCAGGCAACAGCTGATGACAGTTATTTATAGATTGATATCTTTCAACCAATGTCCCTTAATATTCTGTAGTTCAAAAGCCTCTTTACTCCTCACTCTCAGTCCAAGGATATCAGAAAAGGACCAGAATTAGATCCATGGTTCTGAAACAGACAGGGACACAACAGGGCATCAGCCAGTCAGACGGACTGTGTAATGCTGTTTGAAACATGGAGCCCAGTAGGCCTCGGACTGATAGGATCAAACCACAGATCAAAGAACAGAGCAGAGAGGCACAGAGGTGAGGAAGAGATTTGGAAGAAGAATCCACTTTGTGTTTTGAAGGGTATGTCGTCTCACTGCTTCCCCAGCCAGCTGCTGTCAGTCTGTATCCAAAATGGCATCCTATTCCCAACATAGTGCACTTCTTTTGATCAGAGCCCTATGGGGCCTTTTTGGATGCAGACAGACTGTCCTGTAGCATCCTGACATCTATCCATCAGAGTCCAGCAGAGCCCAGATCTCAGGGCCAGGAACAGGTGGCTGTAACAGGGGCCCGACGGTGGAAACACTTTATCCCTCTCTCTCTCTCTCTCTCTCTCTGTCTCTCTCTCTTTCTCTCCTCTCCCTCCCGCTGCCAACTCTCACACACTCACACCATCCTACCATCTGGTTTAGATCTGTTTATACCACAGCTAGAATATTAGGAGAGACTACCTGTACCTGGTCAGGAGACATTTTGACAGACAACAATTATAACAGAAAGACTCCTGGATGCTCAGTCAAATGCTCTCAAACTTGGCTTGTTTGGTGAAATGTCTATACATCCCAGTTGATTACTTCAAAATGGTGAAACTCCTCGATGGCACTGCCCATGCTAAAACAGGCAAGTGAACCCTCTATTCAACTCTATGGTTGGCTTATTATTATTGATTGATTGGTTGACTAGGTTGATTGATTGATTGAATATCCAGTGGTCTGACCATTCCCTGTGCCCTCAGTCCTCCAGGGTCCACATCACTCGTGCGGTCCTGGAGCAGTTCCTGTCCTTCGCTAAGTACCTGGATGGGTTAACCCATGGAGCGCCACTCCTCAAACAGCTCTGTGACCACATCCTGTTCAACGCAGCCATCTGGATACACACCCCCGCCAAGGTAAGCCCGACACCCCCCCACCATGGTAAGCTCCATCCCCACCACCCCCACCCAATCTGGTTCCCACAGGGTCCAGGTAGCTCCATGGTAACCCCCCTGAGTTCTGACTCACTGAAGACTGTTTAGAGCATTACTCACTTCTACCATGATCCATTATGTAACACAACAGGGTCCTGATATTAGTGGATATTTTCTCCTCTGTATTAAAGGCTGCACCATGACTCAGGTTTACTGCCAGCTGTCACAATCAGCTCCTCAACCCTGATAAGTATTGAAAGTCACAGAGTGAAAACACATAATTACCCGTGAAGAAGTGGATGAGGCGGATCAGAGGAGCTGGGTTGTGTGGAGAATCCATTCTCCTCACTGACACCGCTGCTGGTGGCTCTTATGAATAAACACACAACAACTGAGGGGAAAAATGTCTCAGGAGTTGTGGTTGAGAGAGTCTCTGGAGGCTGTCCTCAGACCCCCACACACACACTCCTCTCACATTGAGCAGAGAGAGAGCGAGAGAGATTGTTGTTACTGTTGTCCCGTGGACAATATTGATTATTATTATTTTAATTATGTTAATATTGTAAATCTCCAAAGTAAACTAGGGCAAAATGTTCAACGTTACGTCATGCCAATGAGAGGGAGAGAGGGAGAGAGGGAGAGAGGGAGAGAGGGAGAGAGAGGG